>NC_142814.1:38487075-38656179 GCF_049724085.1 Artemia sp. Qi Xiang Cuo | reverse complement strand
AGACATAAGTCATATGCATGTATTTATGTACACGAAAATTGTCCCCGTAAGTTTAGAAAAATAATTTAAAAGTTATAATCACAATTATATTCTATAATAGTAATTATATACTATACCTTATAACGATGTTTTTATTATGATATTGTTGGTACTTTAAAATGTTGGGACACACATAAATCTCCCAGTTTAAGTCACAAAGCTGCAGAAAAGATACACAAAGGTAGCTGCACAAAGCTAGAAAAGAAGCAGATTCGTTTGTAAAGAACAAATCATGCTGAGGTTCAGCAACCGGTTTTCAATCACATTTATGTTGCATTAACAAGATTAGCTATATAATTAGCCTAATAGTCCGTATTACATGGTAACATGATTAGCAATAATAGTGGCAACACTAATACGACTAGCATTGCGGTAAAATATTGATGATTGTATTTCTCGAAAATTAAGGAACTACTTGAAGCTCACCTTTCTGCATCTTCATCCGGAAGATGAACAACTGTATGAGATCCAAAGTCCATGTCAATCAATTCTTGACTACAATTGTAACTATTTCTGTTGTTCATGCCACGTAGCTTCTCCCGCATTTTATCTAAACAGACAAAGGTGAGTTTTATTAGAAAGAAGAATTGTTTTCATTATGGCATTATGTTTTCATTATGTCTTCATAATGGCTTTTTCAAGTGAAGTCGGACAAGTGGGAACAGTTTTCTGTCACTGGTTGTGACTTTTTCAGAAAGAAAAGCCACTTCAAATGTGCCCGATTTGCCTTTTGAGACTTATAAAGCAAGAATGAATACTGGAGCTTTCAGAAAAGCAAAATAAAAAGTTAAACTTGGGCAATTCCGCCTGAAAAAGATATAATGAAGATATAGTTTTCACTTAAGAGAAGTCGACCGAGTGAGAATACTTTTCGTTCACCAGATGTGACTTTTACAGAAAGAAAAGCCACTTCAAATGCACCCGATCTGCATTCTGAGTCTTATAAAGCACGAACGAAGACTGAAGCTGTCAGAATCCCCCCCTCCCAAAAAAAAAGATTAGGGCCGTTCCGCCTGAAAACGCTATAATGAAGACATGGTTTTAACTTTAATTGCAAAAATAAAACTTGTCACAAAATTTTACCACTTTCATCTACAACCCTTAAGTAGCGTCCACACACATGTCTAGTTAAACTTACATGGCTAGACACGTGTTACAGCTAAGCATCGAGTTCAAGAGCCCAGAGCTTTGTATTTAGGATTTAAGTTCTACCAATCAGGAAGCTTCTTTTGTTACTGTATTTACCATCCGTGCTTAAGACTTGCGCCGAAAAGACAGGATGCTTATACTATTGGATTAATTAGTTCCAGATCTGTCCATTCACTGGGCCAGAATTATGATGTTACTTGGAGTTTTTGCTAGGAAATGGATTAAACTTGGTTAAGAAGTAGATAATTTTTCAACAATTTTCAGCGTATTTTTCAATCTAAAATCAATTTAAAGCAGATTTTAAAAATGTAATTGAGTTTATGGATAATTTTTGCTGAAACATGAGAACCTCATAGTTCCAGAAGCATAAGGTGTCGCAATATTGCACAATGAATATAAATCCTAACAGAAAATTATAAATTCGTTCGTAATAACGTAATTGCGTAATAACGTTCGTTCGTAATTCGTAATAGCAATTAATAAATTCGTTGCTATTTTAATTGCAGATGATGGCAAGACCAGCTAAATTACAAGTTATAAGGATCGCCGAGTATATTTAATTAAGAAAAATATTTCAATTTTCGACATGATTTCCTTATCCTTCAATAACAAATTAAATATTACCCTTTTCTTTTTTAGTTTTAGATGAATTTGTCACACGAAAACAGTTTATAATTTTGCATATTGTAAACAATCATTTCTCGAAAGCTTGGGTATAGCAAAACTGAAGAAATTTGAATATTTGACAGGTGTTGTACTGCGCAAGTATAAGCAAACTTCCCTGCATTAGCAAATATATAGGCAGATACACATAATAAGACATAAAAATGAATATGAGCTCGCATGTGAACACCACTTTCATAGGCCGCACAGTGGCGCTGCCTAAGTAAAGAACGATGTTAGCACAACGTATTATTTATTTTATTATTTTTTTGTTTGTTTAGACCAGGGCTCGTCGTATCGAAGGAGTTGTCGCAGAAACTTTGAAAAGGGCTCATTCGATTGGAAATTAGAATGGCTAGTGCCCTTTTTAACAGTCGAAAGTGATTGGAGGGCAACTAACACCCCTTCCACACCCACCGTTTCCCCAAACATATCCAATCAAAATTTTGAGATAGCCATTTTGTTCAACGTAGTTGATGTCCAGATAGAAATTATGTTCTTGAGGAGGAGAATTCCCCAAGAGCGCCCAGGGCAAGGGTTATAAGTTATGCCCTGTGGGCATAAAAAGTTTTTATAGAAAGCGTCTATTGTCGTAGAAACTTGAAAAAGGGCTCATTCGATTGGAAATTCAAAGGGCTAGTGTCCTTTTTAATAGTCGAAAGTGATTGGAGAGCAACTAATCGCCCACCTTTTCCCCAAACACATCCAATAAAAATTTTTAGATACCCATTTTTTTAACGTAGTTGAATGATCTGGAAATTATGTCTTTGAGATGACACCCCCCCCCCCCACATCCCTCAGGGGCAAGGGTTGTCAGTTATGCCCTGGAGCATATAAGGTTTTTATAGAAAGCAATGTTGTAGAGGATTCAAAAAGGGCTCATTCGATTGGAAATTGAAAGGACTAGTGCCCTTTTTAATAGTCAAAAGTGAGTGAAGGGCAACTACCCCCTCTCACGCCAATCATTTCTCCAAACAAATCCAATCAACATTTTGAAGTATCCATTTTGTTCAACGTAGTTGAAAGTCCTGGAAATTAGGTCCTTGAGGATGACCTCCTCCCCACTTGTAAGTTATGCCCTGGGGGCAAATAAGGTTTTTATGGAAAGTGTTGTCGTAAAAACTTCAAAAAGGGCTCATTAGATTGGAAATTGAAATGGCTAGTGCCCTTTTTAATTTTCAAAAGTGATTGAAAGGCACCTAACACCCCTTGCAAGCCCACCATTTCCCCAAACACATCCAATCAAAATTTTGAGATAGCCATTCTGTTCAACGCAGTTGAAAGTTCCTGAAATTATATCTTTGAGGGGGACACTCCCCCAACAATCTTCAGGGCAAAGGTTATAACTTATGCCCTGGGGGCATATAAGGTTTTCATTGAAAGCTTCGTCATAGAAACTTGAGAAAGAGCTCATTCGATTGGAAATTCAAATGGCTAGTGCCCTTTTTAATGGTTGAAAGTGATTAGAGGGAAACGGACCCTCATCTCAAGCCCCACCCTTTTCCCAAACACACCCAATTAAAATTTTTAGATAGCCATTTTGTTCAACGTAGTTGAAAGTCTTGGAAATTAGGTTTTTGAGGATGACCGCCCCCCCCCCCCAAAAAAAAACTCTCAGAGCAAGGGTTTTAAGTTATGCCTGGAGGGAATATAGGGTTTTATAGAAAAAACTATGTTGTCGTAGAAACTTCAAAAAGGGCTCATTCAACTTGAAGTTGAAATGACTAGTGCCCTTTTTAATAGCTGAAAATTATTGGAGGGCAACTAACCCCCTCTCGTGCTCACCATTTCCCCAAACACATACAATAAAAATTTTAAGATAGCCATTTTTTTCAACGTAGTTGAAAGTTCTGGAAATTATGTCTTTGAGGATGACAACCCCCCCTCCACAGCCTTCAGGGTAAGGGTTATAAGCTATGTCTTAGGGGTATATAAGGTTTTAAAACTTCAAAAAGGGCTCACTCGATTGGAAATTGAAAGGACTAGTGCCCTTTTCAATAGTCGAAAGTGATTGAAAGGCAACCCCCCTCTCACGCCCATCTTTTTCCCAAACACACCCAATCAAAGTTTTGAGATAGCCATTTTGTTGAACATAGTTGAAAGTTCTGGAAATTAGGTCTTTGAGGATGACAACTTAGCCCTAAGGACAAGGTTTGTAAGTTATACCCTTGGGGCATATAAGGTTTTTATAGAAAGTTTTGTCGAAGAAGCTTCAAAAAGGGCTCATTTGATTGGAAATTGAGAAGACTAGTGTCTTTTTCATTAGTAGAAACTGATCAAAGGGCAAATGACCCCCCCCTCCCATGCCCACAATTTCTCCAAACACTTCCAATCAAAATTTTGAGATAGTCATTTTGTTCAGCATAATCTCGGCCAATGTGCAGCGCTAGTGACCAAGCTTATTAAAAATACCATATTTTGAATTGTTATTTCAAGTTATTCGATAGTCAACTTCTTTAAAGCACTGATACTGTCGCATAGCCTATATTTGATGCTTGATATCCTATATTATTTCAAGTGCTCAAAAATATTTCAAATTAATACCCAGGTGCCCCCCATGTATTTATTTCATGATTAATATATAGTATTTCTATGGAATACCACTGAACTTACAGGAAGGTACATAGCTGTTGATGTACTTAAATAGTTTCTGTGTTGCCCAATAGTGGCAAAATGGATGGTAAAGCTAAGCTTAAGACATATGACGTGCAAGTCTGGAAAAAAAGAGACATTTTTGGTATAGAAAATACCAAAAAACAGGATATTTCCATTTCCAAATCAAGTATTTTTCAGGTATTCCTAACAATAATGTGTGAAAAATTCAGTATCTGGGCCACGCTCACCGGATGGAGAAGGCGGGACTACCAAAGGTTATTTTCTACTGTAGAGTTCAATGCTGCCACCACCCTGGTGGACCAAGGAAAGGGTGGCGAGAGAATTTGGGAAACGGCCTCCAGCAAGTTTTAAATCAAGCAGATGACCGAATATCCTACAGAGAGCTGATCTGTCAACATGTAAAGAAGATGACCCCAACTTGACCTATGAGGACATCCTGGACATGGAGTCAAATCAGTTTCTTTAATATACATTTTGAATGCTGTGTATTTTGTATTTGTTTCGCCTTTCTTAATATTCAGGCTTTTTAAATCAAGAGATATTCATCAATCAAGGGATATTAAAATACATTCATAAATAAAAAAAATTAAAGTTTCTGGATTTTACAATCAACATTAATCCTGAAGACTAGGGGATGTAAAAAAAAGCAACTTATTTTCCGTGAATTCAGAATCTATCTTCCGAATTATGCAGGCTAAGTTATTTTAGTAGTTGCTGATACCCTTCAAGTCCTCAAATATCATTTCAGAAACAATGGTCCAAATCCCATTAACTTTAAGAAAGATATTATTAATTCATTAAAATATATTTGTTATGGTTGATATTTAAGCGATAATTAATACGAATCATCGGTTTTAACTGAAAGGGCTGCTATTGCCCACTCAGTAGAAAGCCCTGGCCTAAATAGAAGCTGGGAGCAGATCATATGGAAGGATTGAAAGGAAACTGGAACTTCATGGGAGGGGTAAACAGTGAAACATTGAATTATTTCTGTGGAGCTTCAAATAAAGCAAAACTTATTTACGTCTCACTATTTGACAAACAAATTTTATGACCTTTCTGAAGGCCGTACCCAGGATTTTTTTTTCAGAGGGGATTTTACTCAAAAAAAATTTTGGGCCGGTGGTTACGTAAGAAAACCTCAAAAAACGCATACAAAATTTGTTTATATCCATTTTTGTTATATTTTTACGAGTCAGAAAAACCTTTAGGGGGATGGGGGGGGGGTCAAACCGGGTACCTCCCCTGGATATGGCCCTGACCTTTCTCTTTTTCGAAGAAAGCAAATATTTTGAAGTGGCATCAACTGTCCTAAATTTATAAAGTGAAAAATCTCACCATTTAACAAAATACCTTCATCTATATGGTTATTCATAGCAACGCCGTCAAACTTGTCCAAATGGTCTGGTCCATTTGCATCCCGATGTAGATCTGTTGAAACAACAGTATATACACTTAAGTCTATGCAATTAGGTTTTCAATAATACACACATGCAACAAAAAGATCCATAGCCGAATACAGAGAAAGCTCAATGGATTATTGTATAATAGAGCATATAAGTGGGAATTCGAAGTACCAAGAACACAAAAGCAAAAACACTGTTTGCTTCCAGGCCCCATCTTAACCAGCTCACACCTACCTTGATTTTCTAAGTTTTCGTTTTTGGTCGTTTCAAGACTATGAATTTTTTAGGGCAGTTTTATATTTCCGTCAGTGTTGCCATGCCGAATCAAGAAAATAAATAAGCGAAACTAATTAGTTAAATTAGGCAACACTTTTCGTCCCCAAACATTCAAATATTAACTATCTGTTGATTCTCAATGAGGACCATAGCTTCAAAGGAAAGCCTTACCTTTACTGCTTGATTTTAGCTGTTTTAGCTGTTTTTCACGCACGTTTCTTCTTTTTTTTTAATTTGTTGCCCACTTCTATTACAACTACATATGCAAGATTTTTCATTAAAATTGAGTTCTCAATTTTTTTTTCTTTTTTTTATAGATAGGCCTACGTATGTGAATATCTATGTTTCCACTTAAACAATTCAAACAAACAAAAAATCAATTCCACTGCCCTGGGTACTTAAGGTTAGTTGAGAACGACTTTATCTCTATTCATAGTCAGCCAAGTCATACTTATTTGACTACCATATTACTGCCATACTGGTTTGACTGCCATATTCAGGCACATGTCATAATTTACTACCATTTGACTGTCGTACTCGTTTGAATGCCATATTAAGGCACATGCCATATTTGACTGTCATACTCGTTGACTGCCGTATTAAGGCACACACAATATTTGACTGCCATTTGACTGTCATGATCGTTTGAATGCCATATATATTGAACTGCCTTTTCCTTGCAGCCATATCAAGAAGTATGCTGACAGGAAAGTATGGTTTGATTCCACTTTCTAAGGCTGTTATGAGAAAGATTTGGATGGCTAGGCCATGTTTTATGGAAAAATGAAGACAGATCGCCAAACGTTATGCAAAACAACTATAGCTCTTGGCCAGATTAAAACCTGAGGTCCGAAAATTATACAAGTGTCATTTTAAAAGGTGGCAATTTTTTATTCTCTTGGATAAAGACGGTATACTTTTTTAAATAAATTTTGATGAAAATGACAAACATTTAATCTTTTCCTCTGAAATAATACTTTTTCGATTATTTGTAAGAAAGTTAGGAATTCTGTTCACCTGCAGCTGTACAAACTGGTGACACTCGTATAGGCATATCCACTTCTTAGAAGGTAGGGGGAGATGGCCCCTAATTGGAACAGAGAACCCTAGCTGGAAGACTATACACCATGATTATCTCTGCTCACCGGAAAGTTTAAATTGACGGGGTCAATATATACTTGCTAATATAAAGCTTAACTTGTTCTAGCTCTTGGTCAACAAGCGAAAATCATTTTCACGGATATTTTGTCGATTACTGAGGACAGTGAAAATGGACTGTTTCTTTTGATTACGTGTAAACTCACACAACCATATATGATTTTAACTGTATGGAAAAATCAAAATTCAATTTTTATCGATAAAGAACACCATATGCAAAAATTAGCTAAGAACATATGAGACTAAACATCTTGAGAAGATATAGCCTATCTTTTAAAGTGTAATTGTCTCCTTGAATCTGGAACCTGGATGTAGAATCCTTCCCTCTTCCCTGAGGACTTGAGAGGCTTTCCTTCTTCTGAATCCAACTGACATATTTCACTATAGTGTATTAATTCGTTAATGTTTTTTATGAACTTGAATATTAATTTGAGACCTTCACTAAAGTCATTTGAAGATCTTTCACTACTTAGTAAATCGTCTGGAACCACTATTCTTCTTTCTTTCATGAACTTCCTTATTTGTTTTCTTTTTCCTCCGTTCTCAGACATTGAAACACCATATAATTCACCGTCTCCTCTTCACCGCAAAATGAACATTTTCCATCTTCACCGTAAAATCTAGCTCTATATACTTGTGTTGCTGCATGTCCTGATCTTAGTCTAAATATAATTCTCGCTTCCGACTTAGTTAGTTTATCATGTCCACTTATGCCACTTCTTGGCCACTATTTATCTATTCATTGAAAATGGTTTAATGTCTTCGAATGCCTTTTCATTTAATAGCTTTATAATTTCAGATATTCTATTTACAATCTTTGGAGTAATGGTTTCCAAGACACGTCCTTTTCTTTCTGCTGCACTTTCCGCCACTTCGTCCGGTAATTCATTTCCCTCTATATCTGCATGCCCTGGCACCCACTCAATCACGATTTTGATTCCTTTTTCCAGTACTTTTTGTGTTTCACTGTGGCAATAAATAACTTCTCCAGTAACCGATTGATACCGACATATAACCGACGACACTCTTAGAGTCCGAACAAATTCTATAGGTTTCCCCATTTAACCCGTTCTCATTCACATATCTCACAGCTTCGGCGATAGCTAATACTTCAGCTTGATATACTGTTGTTGAAAAGTCAAACTGCATCATATTCCTCACATTCCTTGAGGGAATGACAAAGGCCGCTCCGACTTTTTGATCTTTTACGCATCCGTAAATATATCCACTGCTTCTCCATATTTTAAATCTTTCGACATTCTAAAGGACTTCGCCACATCAAGACCGTCCAATATTTCAAACTCAGTTTCACAAGGGAATGTTCTAGCTTTCCATTGCAGGACAATCTCCAGATTCAGCACTCTCAGCATTTCCGTCAGACTGCACTCGTTTGTGAACCGTTCCATAATTTCCTTGGCTCTTACTAATCCATGCATCTTTCTGCTTGAACACCATAATCTTTCTTCTTTAAGGAGCCTGGATTTAATCGGATTGGATTTGTCTGCAGTCCACATCTTTCTCAAAGCTATAATTTCTCTCCTAGCAGCAAGATTGACAAGTCCACTTTCTGATAAAAGAAATGACCTTGGGGTAGTTTTTCTTGCAGAAAAAGCTATTCTTATCGAACTGTATTGAATTGTCTCTAATTCTTCCAGCAATGACTTACTGCCTGTGCAGTATATCAGGCTACCTACCAGTATTGTCTCCTTGAATTGACTTCCTATGAGTGTTTGAATTTTTCCGGACTGGAAATGTTTTGAAATTAATCGAATTAGGTTTTCATTTATTTTCATGATTCAACGTAGAAACACTGACAAAAAGCCCATACTGCCCTAAAAAATTCATAGTTTTGAAACAATCGAAAGAATAACCTGAAAAAATCATAATTTTCAGGTATGAGACCTAAAGTGGGTCCAGGGGGTAAAGTCTTTTGTTTTTATGTCATTAGTAAAACATTAGTAAAAAATATTCGCCGTAGACAAACACACATATTTCCTTGTATATTTACTTCATTGATTTAGTACCACAAAAATTGTGATTCAGTTTCACATTAAAGACGTCCCTTCTAAACCGTCTGACACTAGGGATGTTATGATGAAAAAGCTGACCCATAAACTTACTCCAATAAGCCTGTGTTTCAGGTTTTCAGTTTTGATAATTTTAATTTTTATTTTATTTTTATTTAGAGTTTTTGTTCTTATTTTGTATGTTTTTCCTTTTTTAATTATTCCGTAATGTGTTGTAGTTTTTTCATACTTCTCACTGGTCGGAAATAGATAAATAAAACAAATAAAGATATTAAATACTATATATTATAATAAATGCCAAAAGTTAAATCTTGAATTTTTCTACAATTTTGCCCCTTCTATCTTATTTTTGCACACCGATAAGGCTGCAAAAATGTTAGATATGCCCTCTAATTTTAGACATGACAAAATGATTTAAAAAAAAACTCTTATACTTTTCCCCTATCCCCACCCCTAAAAAACTAATATAGCATTTATAATCTTTGCTATCTTCCAATTCACAGGATTTTGAGTAATATAGTTAATTTCGGAAAAACAACTTTTTTAATACCAGCAATATTTTCAATTCTAATTATAATAAAACAAAAATAAAACAGTTAGGCTAGGTTTAATGCTGACCAGATATGCTGCCAGATATTATGTTTTTTACAACCCTGCTGGACCCAAATGAAAAGCACGATCTTTCAGTAAAGGATGGAAAGATGTTATAAAAAAATATTTACAGAAAGATTTAATTCCGTAGGGACTTAGCGGGAGGGATTAAAGAGTCAGTGTACACAGCCGTGTTGGCCTCATATGGCTTGATGTGGCGATATGATTGGCAAATAAGTATGGTAGAATAAGTTAAAATATAATAAAATGAATAAGGATGCTATAGGAAATTTTTGAATACATAAAATAATTAAAAATAAAATTAAAGAAAAAAATTCTTAAAATTATGAAAAATACATATTATTATATATATGTGATATATACAAATATATAAATATAATGATGAAAAAATTAGGCAAATTATATATAAGACCAGCCAAAGTTGAGATTATATAGAATAACAATGGCTAATACAAAATTAATCAAAGTTTCATTCAATGATTTCAAATATCTTTAAATTCATAATTCCATTGGCTAGCTAAAATAATGTCTTTTTTGTTATAGGGAAGTACGTATTTCGATACAGCCCAAGATAAGACGTAATGTTGTTTATACAGTTTTGATGTTTTAACGAAAATCTTCAGTGCTCTTAGATTAACATACTCCTGGATATTTTCATTTTTGATTTTATATATAATACGATTTAACTCCCCTAAGTCTTCACCATTTAACAGTACTCTAGTGAAAAAGGGTTAAAGTTTTTCTTTTAATATAAGGATTAAAATTTTAAAATATATCAAGAGTTTTTTTGGGACTTTGAGTTTCTTATGAAGCTGATCGCTCAGGATTTGAAGTATTTATGCATTTTCTTTTACAAGGTGAAATTTTGACAACAAGTGCAAAGTTTCTCTCAGCATTTAAAGTGTTTATGCATTTTTTTTTTTGAACACCGTGGATCAAAAATGCTAAAAAAAAGTATAACTAGGAAGAATAAGGACAACAAGTGCAAAAAGTTTGGACAGACTTCCATGCGAAAAGACAACCATGCACTAATTACATTGTCAGCCTTTGAGGTTCCTATCACCAAACAACTAATTGAAAAAAGTGCGCCTCCATTTGTAAATTATATCCTGGAACGTACCGGAATAAAATTGTATACCGGAATACAAACATACTGGATTGGATGTACCGGAATAAATTATATAGCGGAATATGCTGGAAAATAAAAATTTTATGTTGGAATAGTAATACACCAGGATAAATATACGGGAATAAATTATATATTATTTTTATAATTTTAAATTACAAGTCAGAAACTGGTTGATATTGATGGCCGTCACCTGCTAAAGAGCTTCAATTCAAAATTTATAACAAGAAATAAAGTTAAACATAACCAGAACCATCTCTAAAATGTTCCTTGAGGAACCCCAAATAAGAATATTGAAACAATTCTGCATTTTGTAGGGGGAAGTTTCAATTCTTGGTACGACAAAATAAAGAAAACGCAAAATAAAACGTCTAGGTTCGTAATATATGTGGCTCACATGTGAATCTCCTGATCAGGGGTAATTTCATGTTCTATATAGACGCAATAAGCTTTCATCAATCCAGGGATGACTTATTATGGAGGGGGAGGATATAATCAGTTTCCATTAATTTGAAATCAGTTTACCGTAGTTACTATATATGGCAACTCTTTGTGATTTCATGCTTTTGTGATGTAGTCCTCCTTTTATTAGTTAATTATAACTAATAAACAATTAAGAAAACAATTAGTTAATTATAATATAACTTAATTATTAGATTCTGTCTAGTAAATTCAGAGTTACTTATTTTGTTCATGTGTATGTTTTGCAAGCACTCTTCATGGATTTATTTAGATTCTCTGTCTATCATCAAAATGGAAACAATCTCTCTCCTTCTTATGTCACAAGCCAAGGAATTGAATTGCCCTAGGCTCACCAAGCTGCGTCTTCACTCAGTAGTGGATTTTATTCTCGTTACTGACATCTGTTTTTGTTACGCATTCGTGCATCATGGCCAGGGCCATATCCAGGATTTTCTTTTTTTTTTGGGGGGGGGGGGTAAAAAAGATTTTATCGGGGGAGGGGGGTTAAACTTAAAAAAAAAGCATCAAAAATTTGTTTATATTCATTTCTTTACGAATCGGACAAACATTTCGGGGGGGGGGTCAAACCCCCCACCACCATCCTCCTGGATATGGCCTTGGTCATGACAATTCACCAGCTATGTTGAAATTATTTGCCCTTAGTTGCTGAAAAACGTATCTGTTAATAAAATTAACGACTTTCTAAGGAATTCTTTATTTCTCACTTTTACCACTAAATTTTTATTAGATGAAATGGTCCCAATTTGACATAGAAACCGATGTTTGTTCGTACTATCCGCTGTGCTAGAGCCGTTTGATGTCTGAATGCGACGTAGCTGTATGAATCAGGGTAGTTTGTTTGAACCGTTTATCTGCTAATTATCAGGTAAATGATAATAAAGATAATATTATTTGATAATAATAAAAATGAAAATATATAATATTAGAGCAGAGAAACAGCGGGATTATTTCTAAAAGAATTTTGTGACTCAAAATTTTTCTTTCTTTTTACTTGCTCAAAATTACTCAAAGGTTATGTTAAAACCAATCAAGTTCTTAAAAGACGAGGTTATTTGTATCTCCAGAACTAAGAAACAATGTGATTTGCTGATAAAAAAACCATGGACGTGAGTGAATGAAATTGAAGCATTCTCTAGGATAATAACCTTTTTAATAGTACATTGTCAAACCATTAACCTACAACATCAAGGAAGGCGCACTTTTTCCTTCATAATAACAACGTTTAATTCTTACATTTTGCGAACGGTTTCAGTTTCGTATATGTATACTCCCCGAAGGCTGCAAGTAAAATTATTAGCCTTAAATGGATGCAAATACTGTCTGAAATAGCAAAAACCGTAAAAACCGTTAGAAAAACTTGTTCTGCCTACTACGACAACTCTTTCTTAGTCTAATCTGGTTTTGTTTCTGATTTTCTCAAAAATATTTCTGAGACCGCAGTGGCTTATCATGAAAAGGCGAGAAAATGTAACGAAGAAAAACTCTAGAAAAATCACTTTTCATGCCTGAAAACAATTAGAATCCAAACAAGCCTTACAGAAAACAAATTTTAAAATTGAAATTTCGAATTACGGTTCAAAATCTGGTTTTTTATTCAGTTGCCTTTCCACTAATTTGAAAAAAAACCTCTTTTATTTTAATGTTCGTTTTTAAGGTTCGTGTTTTTATATTGTCCTGTAGACTTTTATCTGTATTGCTTCTATTATTTTTAACTTGACACTGAGAACGGTTGACTGTGGAGTGGAGGAAGAGACAGAGACGTCGACCAAAGTTGGTTTGGTTGAGGAGGGATAGTTTCATTTTTCTCGCTTTTTCACTGGCTGAGATTTTCCTCGTTTTTCTTTGTTAAATTTTCTCGTTTGTCAGTCTTTTTTTCTAAGAGGAGAATTGAGCTCCCCATGGGAGCATTACTTTTGGGATTATTATATAAGCTCCCATTTTTAGTTCAGTCACTCTAATTTAGTAACACCGATAATCTTATTACACATTCTTTCACAGAATAAATACACACATAAAAAACAGCAGTGCTAACTAAGTATCTTAATTACTTTATTTATAAAGATAAAACGATTTGTAGCTAAAATTCCTAATCTAGTGTAAGCGAAAGGTCCGGAAAGTTATTCCTTTCCATTCTAATTACTTTTCACTATTATCAAACACCGGAATTATGTTGACCAATCACCAATCTTCAACCCTTCACGCGCCATGCTTATTGATACAACTTATCTCAGATCAAGCAAAATGAGTTATTTGCTGGGCGTGGGAGTACAGGGACTGCTAATGACATGGCAATAGTGTCTGCTTGTGTCTAGCTGCTAGCCAAAGCTTGAGATTAATCCCCTTTTACCTTAGTGAAGCTGAACTATCAGCAAAATCTTAAAAATTACATATGTAGATCTTGGTGATATTTTCAGTTAGTACTCGCAACCAAGAGTAACCATATACCAGAGAGAAAAGCTGTTTAAGTTATCATAGGCAGCGCGGCACAATGTGTTTTTTTTTCTTCAGTCGGGCACTTCGTATCGAAGGAGTTGTCGTAGAAACTTCGAAAAGGGCTCATTCGATTGGAAATTGGGATTGCCCTTTTTAATAGTAGAAAGTGGTTAGAGGGCATGTAGCCCCCCCATGCTCCTCACTCACCCAAAAACACCAACTCTAAATCTGCAAATGGTCATATTGTTCATTGTAGTCGCTTTCCCGACAGAAAATATGTTTTTGAGGAGGAAACTCCCCCACAACCCTCAAGGCAAGGGTTTTAAGTTATGCCCTGAGGGAATATAGGGTTTTATAGAAAAAACTATGTTGTCGTAGAAACTTCAAAAAGGGCTCATTCAACTTGAAGTTGAAATGACTAGTGCCCTTTTTAATAGCTGAAAATGATTGGAGGGCAACTAACCCCCTCTCGTGCTCACCATTTCCCCAAACACATGCAATTAAAATTTTAAGATAGCCATTTTTTTCTGGCACAATGTATTATGTATAATTTTTTTCTTTTAGAGCAGGGCACTTCATATGGAAGGGTTCGTCGCAGAAACTTCAAAAGGGGTTCATTCGATTGGAAATTGAGAGTTCTAGTACCCTTTTTAATTGTCGAAAGTGATTGGAGGGCAACTAGCCCCCTCCTACACCCATCATTCCCCCAAACACATCCAATCAAAATTTTGAGATAGCCATTTTGTTCAGCGTAGTTGATTTCCAGATAGAAAATATGTTTTGAGGAGGACAATCCCCCACAACCCTCAGGGCAAGGGGTTTAAGTTATGCCCCAGGGGCATATAAGGTTTTTATAGAAGGCGTTGTCGTAGAAACTTCAAAACAGGCTCATTAGATTGGAAATTCAAAGGGCTGGTACCCTTTTTAATAGTCGAAAGTGATTGGAGGGCAACTAGCCCCCACGCCCATTATTCCCCCAAACACATCCAATCAAAATTTTGATTTTGCCATTTTGTTTAGCGTAGTTGATTTCCACATAGAGAATATGTTTTTGAGGAGGATACTCCCCCACAACCCTCAGGGCAAGGGTTTTAAGTTATGCCCTGGGGGCATAAAAGGTTTTTTATAGAAGGCGTTGTCGTAGAAACTTCAAAAGAGGCTCATTCGGTTGAAAATTCAAACGGCTAGTGCCTTTTTTAATAGTAGAAAGTGATTGGAGGGCAACTAGGTTTTTATTGAAATCTTTGTCGTAGAAAGTTGGAAAAGGGCTCATTCGATTTGAAATACAAAGGGATAGTACGCTTTCTAATAGTCAAAAGTGATTGGAAGGCGACTAACACCCCTCTCACGCCCACTATTTCCCCAAACACATCCAATCAAAATTTTGAGATAGCCATTTTGTTCAGCGTAGTTGATTTCCAGATATAAAATATATTTTTGAGGAGGACAATCCCCCACAACCCTCAAGGCATGGATTATAAGTTATGGTTTTTATTGAAATCTTTGTCGCAGAAACTTGAAAAAGGGCTCATTCGATTTGAAATTTAATGGGATAGTATGCTTTTTAATAGTCAAAAGTGATTTGAGGGCAACTGACCCCCCTCTCACGCCCACCTTTTCCCCAAACACATCCAATCAAAATTTTAGATAGCCATTTCATTCAACGTAGTTAAAAATTTTGGAAATTAGGTCTTTAAGGATGACAAACCCTCCCCCTACAGCCCTCAGGGCAAGGGTTGTAAGTTATGCCCTGGGGCATATAAAGTTTTGTTGGAAGCGTTGTCGTAGAAACTTCAAAAGGGCTCATTCAATTGAGAATTGAAAGGGCTTGTGCCTTTGTTAATAGTTGAAAGTGATTGAATAGCAACTAACACCCCTCTAACGCCCACCATTTTCCCAAACACATCCAATCAAAATCTTGAGATATCCATTTTGTTGAACGTAGTTGAACGTTCTGGAAATCAGGTCTTTTAGGATGATAATCCCCTCAGAGGCATCAGTGCAAGGGTTGTAAGTTAGGCCCTGGGGGCATATAAGGTTTATATAGAAAGTTGTTGCATAAATCATAGGCGAAAAAAGCACGATCACGCTGCCTAATTAAAGAACGGGGACACTCGAGAACAAGACAAGAAACGGGGACTAAGTAAAGAGGAGGAAACTCCCCCACAACCCTCAGGGCAAGGGTTTTAAGTTATGACCTGGGGGCATATAAGAACGATGTTGGCAAAATGTATTATTTATTAATTTTTTCCTTTAGAGCTGGGCACTTTGTATCGAAGAAGTTGTCGTAGAAACTTCGAAAAGCGCTCATTCAATTGGAAATTGCAGTCGATTGTGTCTTTTTTAATAGTCGAAAGTAATTGGAAGGCGACTAACACCCCTCTCACGCCCACCATTTCCCCAAACACATCCAATCAAAATTTTGAGATAGCCATTTTGTTCAGCGTAGTTCATTTGCTGATAGAAAATATACTTTTGAGGAGGACACTCCACCACAACCCTCAGGGCAAATATTATAAGTTATGGTGCGGAAGCCCGTAAGGTTCTTACCGTATTTTATATTGTAATAAGTAAGCATGGAGTACAGTTAACATGTAACTCGATGAGACAGTAATCTTTCTATATGTAGATAGTGATTGAAGAACAAATAACCCCCCTTTCTCGCACATATTACCCCACCACACATCCGATCAACTTGGTTAGACTGCCATTTTAATCAACATAGTTGAAAGTTTTGGAGATTAAGTCTTTAAGGATGACAACCCCTCCCCCCACAGCCCTCAGGGCAAGGGTTGTAAGTTATGCCCTGGGGCATATTAAGTTTTTATTGAAAGCGTTGTCGTAGATACTTCAAAAGCGCTCATTCAATTGGGAATTGAAAGGGCTAGTGCCTTTTTTAATAGTTGAAAGTGATTGGATAGCGACTAACGCCCCTCTCACGCCCAACATTTTTCAAAACACATCCAATCAAAATTTGGAGATATCCATTTTGTTCAACGTAGTTGAACGTTCTGGAAATTAGGTCTTTTAGGATGATAACCCCCCCCCCCCGAGGCCTCAGTGCAAGGGTTGTAAGTTACGCCTTGGGGGCATATAAGGTTTATATAGAAAGTTGTTGTATAAATCATAGGCAGCACGATCCCACTGCCTAAGTAAAGAACAGGCACGCTCGAGAACGATACAAGATATAAGGAATAAGCAAAGAGAAGGACACTCCCTCGCAACCCCTAAGACATTTGTTTCAAGGTTAGCCCTAGGAGCATATAAGAACGATGTTGGAAAAACGTATTATTTATTAATTTTTTCCTTTAGAGCAGGGCACTTATTGTCCAAGAAGTTGTCGTAGATACTTCAAAAAGCGCTCATTCAATTGGAAATTTAAGTGGCTTGTGCCCTTTTTAATAGTCGAAAGTGATTGGAAGGCGACTAACACCCCTCTCACGCCCACTATTTCCCCAAACACATCCAATCAAAATTTTGAGATAGCCATGTTGTTTAACGTAGTAGAAAGTTCTGGAAATTCGGTCTTAGAGGATGACAACCACCCTATCAGACCTTAGGGTAAGGGTTGTAATTAAGGCCCCGTGTGCATATAAGGTGTTTATAGAAAGAGTTGCCTTTTCCAAAAGTGCTTATTTGATTGGAAATAGAAAAGTCCGGTGCCCTTTTTAATAGTAAAAAGTGATTGAAAGGCTTATCATTTTTATAGTAAAGATCGAAGTGGTTATAATGTATTATTTTTTGTTGTTGTTGTTGTTTAGACCAGGGCAGGTCGTATCAAAGGAGTTGTCGTGGGAACTTCGAAAAGGGCTCATTCGATGAAATAGAATGGGCTGATGCCCTTTTGAATAGTCAAAAGTGATTTGAGGGCAACTAATCCCCCTTCCACTCCCACCCTCTCACGCCAAACCTCCCATTTCTCTTCTTAAAATTTAACCAAATTAAAATAGCGTAAGTGTATTCAAGCTATCAAAAAAGTAAACATGTTTTTGCGAGTGGTATCAAGTTTTCCATTTCAGGTCAACTAGAGGAGATATAAAACTAAGTTAAACATTACTATTTGTGTCCAGATTTTTAAAAGGGTGTATGTTGTTAAAAATTGCTGAAAATTTTTCTCCAGCATACAAATAGCAGGCTAAACTATAAAGTCTTAAAAAACGAAAAGGTTTAAAGTATTATTTTCTTTTCCCCTGAAAAACCTATGCCAATATAAAACGAAAAGAAATTAATTTAAAAAACTTTTCCACAAATAAGCTTTTCAAAGAAAAGTAAATAACTCCATTAAAAAAATGAACAAAAATAAAATCAAATAATCTACCAATCGTGAAACTACCACAAATCAGCATCGATAAATAAATGAAACCCAAAACGAACAGAAATTACAATAACTAACCGAGTCAAACTCAAAACGAGCAGAAATTAACATAAGTTGGGCGCAAAACCCTATGCCTTCCCAAGGCCTGAACAAATATTGCACTTTACTGAAAAAATACAAATGAATGTGCATTGTCAGTTTAATATACATATACTGATATTTAGTCATCAAAATGTTAATATTATTTGATTTATAAAAGTTATAAAAGTAAAATTATTTATATTTTTTATGGTAATAGCGGACGTCAGCATATCTGGCTGAAAAATAAGCAACTTGAAACATTCAAAATTTAAAACATGTGGCACCAAAAAACTTAAGAAGGTATAGCTTTCCTGTGAATGCTTAGTTGCCTTTGGGGATCAACAGATTGCAAAGGCGGTTTTAGGAGAGGGACAGAGAGAGCACATGACCCGGGTGCAGAAATTTTAGGGACGCAAAATTTCAAATAATCCAACAATTATGATCATTTTGTAGTTTTGCGAATTTTGTTTTTATGAAAATGAAGTAGAGGGCTAAGATAATAAATGGATATAGTTAATAAGTCATTAAGTAACTGATAAAATAAAAACAAATTAAAAATAATGAAATAATAATATTAAAATAATTAGTTTAACATTATTAACAATAATTAAGTAATTTTACGTAATAACTTAAAAAAAATTAAACCATATATTATTAATTAATTAATTAATGGAAATTAATGTTTTTAATAAATGAAACTTTGTTGAAATTTCGCTTGAAAATTTTGTGGGAGACAGGGGTGGGGGCACTAATCAGGATTTTGCCCGGGCGCAAGAGGCTGCCCGGGCTGCCACTGACAAATCGTTAACATTGGAATTTTTACACATGAAAAGCATTGTCAAATTTACCAATTAGTATTGCTGATTTGTTTTTACGGTTCAGCGTGGCAACACTGATAAAAATGTGGTGTCGCCCTAAAAATTTTTATAATTTTGAAACAGCCACAAGAAAAAAACAGGTTTTCAGATATGAAAGTTGTGTGAAAAATGGGCCCAGAGGGCAAAATATATTTGCATTTCATTGTCCTTGGTACTTTAACTGGTCAGTTGGGCGGTTGTCTAGCTCCTCCCTTACAAGTGGTATCTGTATACTTTACGGTCTTAGACTAATACCAATACATTTGTCTGATTTGCCACTTGCTATGCCATCAACATTTTTTGTTAAAAAAAAACATGACGAGATAGGACCCTCCCTTTGTTCACTCTACAATTTAAAACATATTTGAACAAGATATAGATATTAAATGGAAAAAAAGAACTGGATGGAGTTGTAAAACTGGTCGTCAGATTATTGTGGGGGACGGTATAGCGTAGTTGTTGCGATTGAATAGGATAAGTACAAGCTATATTAAGTTAATATAGTTTGTTTTTCTAATAATAATTAGAAAAACAAAGAATTGAAATACTTATTACATTAATCTAATACCGCAATTACATGCATTATTTTAAATCCGCAATTTCTACTCATTTCACCTGCACAATCAAGTAGTTAAAAGCAAAATGCGATGAATAGCATAAATTAGAAGAAAATTAAATTTTGATGTTTTTTTTATGAACATTGTAAGTAGTTACTTCATTACAGAGGATCGGAAATATTACTCTTAAGAAATCTTGTAATTCAAACACTTTTTATTCCTTTGATTGGCTAACAATTTCACACAGAAGAGCCAATCAGGAGGAATTCAATTTTTTAGCACGAAAAGAGCTTAAAACCAATCAGTTTTTGAAAAGATGGGTCTAAGAAAAGACTGAGTTTGTCCCTCCAGGAATTAAGAATGACGAGATTGGCTTATGAAATTCTGCGATTGGCTTACAGCCTAGACTAGGCCTATTTAATTGCTAAACTAGGTAATTGCTTCGTTATACATTTATGAAAGGTAACCTACTTTAGAAAATTCCTACACACCATATGGCACGCGCCATGCATGGCAGAGGTGTGCCACGTATATTCCAAGGTGTGCCAATTGTATTAGTAAGAGATGATGGAAGTATGCCACACATGGCGGATAAATGGTATTCCGAGATTTACACAATATGGCAGAGAGTGGGAAATCTTTTGTAATAGGGTTATTCTGTGTGTGCTGATTTAATTTGTATTTTGCTAAGACAAGTTTTGATAAGTAATACAGGCTACCTGTATGCTACATCACTACTAAAATTAAATTTTAGATTCACTAACTTATGAATTTTATGACGATGATGATGGTGCCTATCATCCTTTCATGTTCAGTTTTTTTCCCCGAGACGGTTACAAGCTTTATTTTTTTTTGGTTATCTTATTTTATTTTTAATTTGTGGCTGATAACTATTTCTTGGCGTTTTTTACGTAAAATTACACAAGAATAACTTTTCTTGGCGTTTTCACCCTATAATTTGGCCGCGACATTGAAAGTATAAGGGTCACTTAAAGGCAAAATTACCATTATTCTGTCAAAATGTAAGTAAAAACAGACATGGCCTTGGTCTGACTTATTCATGAAAAAAAAGTTAAAACCCCTCAGTTTTTTGGCAACTAAAAGATGTAAAAGAAATTTTTATAAGCCTAAAGAAGATATTTACTCGAGCCCCCCCCATGATATAAAATTTATAGTAAAGGGGCCACAAAAACCTCAGTCGTTACTATTGCGGTAAAATAATATTAAAACAAACACAGTGTGGTTCTGATTTGAAAAAAAATTCATCTAATTAATTCTTATGAGTAAAAAGGCATAAATTTTTTTTCTGGGCACAGAGATTTTTGACCATGATTTAGAGTAGAATTTTAGGATACTTTTAGGGCAATTTTTAATGAAGAGTAGGCATACTTTACCAATATTGTATTAAAGATTGAATAAAAAAAGTAGGCTAGTTCCCCTTATTTGTAAAAAGAAATCGTACATCTACTTATTATTTTTCGCGTGTATTCACATTAGAACTATTTTTTTTCGGTGTAAAAAATTTGTAGTAAAATTGATAATGCGGGGGCCGCTGAACCCTGCTTTACAACTATTTTGCTGATATTAAAAAAAAAATTGTATAAAGGAAAATTATTTTCAACTAATTTTTGAGATAAAAGTATCTATGTCGAGTAGTATAAGCAGCAACGCAAAAAGGATATGAACCTTGGTTCCAACTGACGGACGGCCTCTCACCTTCCGCGCGCTGATCTGAAATCTGATTTGTCAGTTTTGCTCCTATTAAACGAAAAAACCGAAGTATAGAATTCTTGACCCATCGCTTGAATCGAGCAATCCTGTTGAAAGCCTCGGCAATTTTGTTGGTTTCATTATCCGGGGCTGGTGCAGATAAGTTTGATGCACCAAAACTGCTGAGCAGCAACGCCAGAAAGAGGTTCAAAACCTGTAAGAGGTTCAAAAAGGTTCAAAACCTTTAAGCACAAATTGTTTAATTCTACTCTGACATCATTGAAAAATTATATATATTCCTGTAGGGTATCAATTACATCCCGTAATTAGTGGATATGAGAAACAATGATCCTAAAATATTGGGCAATTGTGAACAAGTATTGCCCTCTATAAATATAAGGCAATTGTGAATATTGTGAACTAGTAAGTAGCGCGAATAACTTTAATGTAGAACACTGTTCGTTTTCTTAATGCTCATATTAAGCAGCAGGATACCACAGTTTCATACTGGCTATTGATTCGAAGGAGAGGAAGGCGTGGTTCCTTTTAAATGTCTTGCATCAAGGAGGCACACTTGTGCCTATATAAAGAGGCGACCCACCACAATGTTAAGTGTTTTCAGGTCCTAGAGGTCGCAGAGAGACGGCAGTGATCGCATTTTGTAGCCCAAGCTCAAACTAAGAAACTTGCAAAATTTCATCCTCCTCCGACTTTATCTTCATGGGGTAAACTGGGCCGGAAGTTTGGACCCTCCCACCACACCCCCCTTTAACGTTGTCCGATTGGGCTGAAATTTAGAGGTTAAGCTTTCCAAGGGTCCGGGAGCTTATCCTCGAAATTTCAGCTGAATCCGATCACTCCTTCCCTGTTTTCCAAAAACCAGATATAGCCACTTAATGTTCATTTCTCTTTTTTTTTGTTAGCCACGCCTACAGGCCACAGTTGGCAACTGATCCGGGTGAATGAGGACTCATTCGAAGCAGAATTTGACCTGCTAGGGCCTTTTGATATTTTCAGACCGAAAAAATTATCCCCCGAATTTACATTTACGAAAAACCTCGTTTTCCTATAAGAGCCCATGTTAAATTTTCCCACCACAGCCCCCTTCAACGTTGTCTGATCGGGCTGAAATTTAGAGGATAAGCTTTCCTGGGGCCTGGGAGCTTATCCTCGAAATTTCAGCTCAATCTGATCACTCCTTCCCTGTTTTCCAAAAACCAAATATCAAGTTTTGTGGGGATTTACTTGCGTCAAAAATAGATTCCACATACTAAAAATACAATTAAAATTGTGTCTCTTTGGTACAGTATTCGATACTCCTGACTGTCAGACGGAAGAACCGGGTTCGATTCCCCGTCAGAGGAAATTTTTTATATACTGAATTTAAAGTTTAAAAAAGAAACTCAGTTTCTTTTTTAAATTATTTGAAAAAAATTACGTTTTCTAAAGAGTTAAAGAGGCTGAGTTACAAGGTTGACCCTTAAAACGTACAGGGATTAGGAGGCAAAGTTGGGGGGCTGTTAAAGAGGCTGAGTCACAAGTTCGAACCTTAAAACGTACAGGGATTAGGAGGCACCCTGTACGACGTGATTTGAGTATTCAGGAATTAAAAGCCTTAACACAAGAATTTTCAAGAGCGGGTGGTTTGGGGGGCGACAGCCCCCCAACTTTAACTCCTGACACGATCAGCTAACAGTTAGTCAAGCAATAATAAGTAATAAACTGTACAAAAACGTGCAGAAATTATTTGAAAAAAACTACGTTTTCTAAAGAGTTAAAGAGGCTGAGTTACAAGGTCAAACCTTAAAACGTACAGGGATTAGAAGGCACAGTTCGGGGGCTGCCGCCCCCTAAACCCCCCGCTTTTGCAGCCTTTAAATAAAAAAACAAGTTTTTTAAACTGAAGGTAAGGAGCGACATTAAAACTTAAAACGAACAGAAATTATTCCGTATATGAAAGGGGCTGTGCCCTCCTCAACGCCTCGCTCTTTACGCTAAAGTTTGACTCTCTCAACACTCTTTTTTTTAAACAATAAAAACTTCTCTGTTTTAATCAACAAAAATAATCAACAAAATGGGAAATAACAAGAAAATATAATAAAATAATTAGATTTAATTGTATGGACAGAATGCAAATCTGTTTAAGGTCACTCCGTCTGCGATCTCTCTCTACCATCTGTTCGACTTTAGTAGTTCAAAAAAGGCTATGCGGAGTCCCTGGTCAAACTGAAATCAATTTCCCAACCTCTTGAACAGAGAATGCTTTGCATATTAGCTGACTGTCATAGCTATTATCCTGAAGATGTGATGTCAGTGTGGTAGGTTATGGTAAAGACAGTGTAGCAAATTTTAAAAATTGGATAGTATGGTCGATGCTAATTTAATAAATCTTGTAAGACTGTAACACATTGAAACTCCAGGCCTGAAACATGGAAGCAAGGAAAAAAAATGTCCAAAATGGACATATAATATGAAAACACAGTAAAAATTGGAAGAAAGGTACGGAAGAAATCTAGTTTTTTATTAGATAACTTATACACCCAGTGAAATAGCCCTGCTTCCTAGTTAATTATGATGGTTCAAAAGGGCATATGTGAATTGTTGGTCAATCTGACTTTAAAGCTGACTCTCTTAGCCTAAGCTCTACAGAGTGGTTGAAAAACTTGCCACAAGATTTCCAATGACAACAGTCGCTAAAAAGAATGGTACACAAGTTGAGTCTCCGACGAGCATACAGTCCCACATGGACTCGATCCATTCTCCACAAAGCACGCGGAAGACGATCATGAAGGAGTGCATAAAGTCCGTGAAATTCCAACGTGGCATTTCTTGAGCAGGAAATTTATGCACTTTATCTAGAAAAAAAAACGGTTTTGGGGCTTTCAGAAACTAAAATACAAAATAAATACAATAAATCCTTTGGAAAATAGAAAGGGGATAAAATTCCCGAGGAAAAAAAAATCACTCAGGAAAGAAGTTTTATAATTGATTGTTACGTTTGAAGTTGCCAAAGGCAATGAAAAAGAAGGGTATAAATTCCGTGAAATTCCAACGCGGCATTTCTGGAGTAAGAAATTTGCGCACTTTATCTAAAACAAAAACAGTGTTGGGGCTTTCAGAAATTTTAGGGAATGAATGAACATGAAATAAATAAGAAAATCATTTGGAAAGTAGAAAGGGGACAAAATTCCAGAGGAAAACAGTCGCTCAGCAAAGAAGTTTTAAAATTTGATTGTTACGTTTGAAGTTTCCGAAGGCAATGAAAAAGGAAGGAATATAGTCCGTGAAATTCCAACGTGGCATTTCTTGAGCAGGAAATTTATGCATTTCATCTAGAAAAAAAAAACAGTTTTGGGGCTTTCAGAAACTAAAATACAAAATAAATAAAAAAAATCATTTGGAAAATAGAAAGGGGACAAAATTCCAGAGGAAAAAAGTCACTCAGGAAAGAAGTTCTAAAATTGATTGTTACGTTTAAAGTTGCTGAAGGCAATGAAAAAGACGAGTATAAAGTCTGTGAAATTTCAACGTAGCATTTTAAATGCAAGAGATTTGTGCACTTTATCTAAGAAACTGACTGGTTTCGGGATATTGCGTTGTTTGGGGGAATTAAATTGATATAAAGTTTATAAAAAAGAAAAAAAAATTAGGAAGCGGAAAACTGGGCGAAAATTCAAAAGGCAAAATTACTGTAAAAAGAAATTTAAGCTAGAATTGATTTTTATGACTGTATTAGTGATTGGAAAAGAGGGCATAAAGTTTGTAAAATTAAAATTTGGTATTTAAAAAAAATTTGAAATCTGTAAAAGGCAGGATTTATCAGATTTCTTATATAAACTCAGTTTTTAGGTTTTCCAATTTTTTAAATCATTACTTTACTTTACTTTATTAATAAACGCGGTTATAACACTTCATAATTTACAACTACTGCACTAATGAAACAACCTAAGTTTTTGCTGGTGTGCAGTAAAACTGCTAGCCATTTAAAAACACACGAACAAACAACAAATAAATAAACTAAAAAATGGGGAAAAAAAAGCAAACCAAACTCCTTCACATTATCAATTCCCAATTAACTTCTACCTCCCGACCTCCTTACCCTAGGACCTACTATCCACCCGTTTCTCCCTACCATTTCCTTCCCCCTACCACCCCATACACCCTACCACTTCCATCCATCCGTTACTCCCTGCAACCCCAACCACCCAAATCCCCCAACCACCCCTTCCTCATTAAAAAATAAATAAATAATATTAATAATAAAAAATTAAATTAAATTCACACATTTACTAACCACTTTTTATAAATACTCTTTTACCTTTCTCTTAAAATCTAAAAGATGTTCAGCCGCCTTAATGCTCACCGGGAAAGAATTCCAGACGGCAGTTCCAAGAAACTACAATTGAAATCCTGATCTCGCGTTACTCCTAAGCTCTACAACCACATTTCCACTGTTCCTCGTATCATATGCATGAATACCACAGTTAGCACGTTAAATATCACGAAAAATATTTGGGACTAGATTATGCACGCACTGGAAGACAAACCTGCTGCTTGATAGTCACGTAGTTGACCCACGTTGAGCAAATTTACAGCCCTGAAGCAAGCGCTTGTATCGTTCATATCTTTCATATAGTTGCCTATAGTCCTCATTGATTTGTTTTAAAGAATTTGAACTCTTTTGAAGCTGCTGTAAAAGTTGCTGCTCCAGATCAGACAACCATATGCTATGAATGGATAGAAAATGGAGTGGTAAATCATCAGTAGGGTCCGCATTGGCAAAAAGTGCTGAAGTCTATGGAGCATCCCAATTCCTCTTGTAATTTTGGCAGGAATAACATCACTATGATGCTTCCATGAAAGGTCTGGGTCTATGAAAAATCCCTGGTAACGTACACTATTAATTTGCTGCACCAGATTCCCAGACAGCATAACTAAACTGCTAGCGTCAACAGGTGTGTCTACTATGCAGAAAGTCATTAGGAAAGTACTTTCACGTTGACACACAGTGAACTGAGGTTCATTAGAATCTCCAGTCTTCTTAGCACATCGTTAGCTTTTAACACCAGCTCTTCAATTGATTTCGCACACACTGTCAAAGCTGTATCATCAGCAAACGTAGTAAAACAGACGTCTTGAAGATAAAAGCGCACCGCGTCGACGTACACAAGACAAAGCAGGGGACCTAAAACCGAACCTTGTGGTACTCCACATTTTAATGTATAAGAAGATGAAACCACATCATTTAGCTCTACACGCAGGGATCTTCCATGAAGATAACAATCCAACCACTGAAAGGAGGTGCCACGAATTCCCATACACTTCAGTCTGTCAAGCAAGATCTTCAAATTTACGGTATCGAATGCCTTTCTAATATCAATGAAAATCGACATAGGCAAATAGCCTTTATCCAACGCACCACTTACACACTTCACCAAATGCTTTTACAGCTTCTTAGAATAAGTTAGATGTAAAAGCTTCTTAGAAAATTAAAAAGGAAATGAAAAATTGTGAAACAACAAAAAACTTAAAACTTCTTTTCCAACAAGCTAAAAGAGTTATTAAAAAGGATTTTAAGGGACACGCTTTCATTTTAAATTCTAGAAAATAAAATCCAACATGGTATCTTTTCTGCAAGGGGTTCCAAACAGTCTGTAGAGTATAATAGTTTCGATTTTTCAGGAAATGGGAAGATAAACATAAATATAAATAAAACAATGTTATAACATTGAAATGAAGTAATAATTACACAGGTCAAAAAATTCCTTTGAATAAGAAGTTTTGAGCTAAAATTACTTTAATTATTTAAAATTCATGAAATCCGTGGAAGTCCAACAAACCAACTCTTGTGTAGAAAACTTATACAATTTACCTAACAAATAATTTTCTTTTTTAGCTTTAGAGGAAATAAATAGAAATAAAATAAATAAATAAATGGAGATTTAGAATGAAAAACAAAAAAAAAACTCCATAAAAACACCCAAATTTAAAGTTTGAAGTTAAAATTGATCGTACGTTGCAAGATTTCTAAAATTAATCATAAAGGAGTGTGTATAAGATGTTTTTTTGTTTTTTTTTATTTGAGAAAAGTGAATAGCTATAATATAGATAAATGAAAGAATACTCTAGAAAATCAAAAAGGAAATGGAAGATTCCCAGAAATTTTTTGATTGTAAAAATCAAAAATTTCGGAGGGCTGGCAAGAATCAAAGTCCTCACCCCTCCGTAAGTTCATGGTTATGAGACAAAAAAATTTTAAACAGGCAAATTATCCTTTAAGGTGATTAAGAAAATTTCAAGCAACTTTAGGGAAAAAATATTGCAAAAATTGGGTAGCAACTGTGGTCACAAATGTTCACTTCTGTCCAATTTTTTTATTTCACGACAGAAATTCATGGCTGCCTTTTCGAAGCTATGATTTCTAATAATTTCAATAATAATGCAAGACCATATAGCCTTATGGCTGTATGGCCTTACAACCATAAGATGATATGGCCATACAGTCAGGAATCTAAATTGCTTACCATAATAATTCTTTCCAAAGAGTTGCATACCCATGACAGCAAAGATGAAAATGATGATACACAAGACGAAGGTTAAATTACCCAATGCTCCAACCGTTTTACCCATAATAGAAATGAGTAAGTTCAATGTTGGCCATGATTTTGCCAGCTTGAATACTCTTAACTGAAATTAAAAATAATTAAAACAAGCCTGAACTCTTTACGTCAAACTGGAGAGAACTTACGAAGAAATACAACAATGTGTCACATCGTACAACTAAAGGTAGTAACTGGAAAGCTCTTTCAAATCAATTTTACATTCAACTTTTCTGAGACATCTCCCCCTCCCCTTTATACAATTTTAAATATAATGGCCTAAAATGTCACATCATGCGTATTGTAGTTTTCTCCCCTTCCTATGAAAAACATAATGAAAAACATAAAGGAAAACCATATATGAAAAACATACGATTAGTGCCGTACCCAGGGTTATTGTTCAGGAGGGGAGGGTGGTATTATTGTTCGAGGGAGTGATATAAGAAAGCTATACTATATGCAGCTATGATTTATTCTAATGTATTTAGTTGCTTCTCCGTGAATCAGACACAAATTTCGACGTGGGGTGGCGGGTCAAACCAGGTACTCCCCTACATACGGCCTTGCTTATAATATATCCCTAGCTATGCTTCTAAATACAGTTCTAAATTATGTAAAAGCTTGCGATTACAAATTGGAATCAAAAATCAAGCCACTGAAACAATACGTCATGATAATCATAAGTTTTACTAGAAAATAAAGTTGACTTTTCAGGCATCAAATATAATTTATAAGAATAGTGCAATATAATTAGTAAAGTGGCCAAAAGAAAATAAAATATGATGGCTTACACACCCCTCTCTTAAGCTGGTCAGGTGCTCCTCCCTCTTTCATGAGAAACCCCCTTATTAGACTGTCCCTCAGATAAGCAATAGCTCAGGATTAGGACAAATACTTACCAGTCTGAACGACCTCAACACCGACAGACCTTGTACACCTTCCAGTCCAAGTTCCAGCAAAGAAAGTGCCACTATTATGAAATCGAATATGTTCCACCCCTCTTGAAAGTAAAACTTTGGACTCATTGCTATGAGTTTAAACAATCCTTCGAGTGCAAATGTCGCCGTGAAAAACTAAAAAAAAAAGAAAGAAAAAATTACTTTCGTTCCGAAAGGTCCAAAGTGCACATCTGATATCAACTTTTAACTTTGGAAAAGTCTGCGTTTTAATGACGTACTGGGACTACTTCTAACAAGTCATTGGAGTTCTTTACCTCTACGCTCAGATTTACGAAGTATCATAGGCAGCGGTATAGCGCTGACTAAGTAAAGAACCATGTATCATTATTTTTTTTTATTATTATTTTGGCCAGGGCTCTTCGTATCGAAGGAGTAGTCGTAAAAACTTCAAAAAGGGCTCATTCGATTGGAAATTCAAAGAGCTAGTGTCCTTTTCAATGGTCAAAAATGATTGGAGGGCGGCTAATCCCCCTCTCTTGTGGAAATTAGGTCTTTGAGGATGACAACTCCCCCCCCCTCACAGCCCTCAGGACAAGGGTTGTAAGTTATGCCCTGGGGGCATATAAGGTTTTTATAAAAAGTGTTGTCGTTGAAACTTCAAATAGGGCTCATTTGATTGTAAATTGAAATGGCTAGTGCCCTTTTTAATTGTCGAAAGTTATTGGAAGGCAACTAACACTCTTTCCACGCCCACCATTTCCACAAAAACATACACTCAAATTTTTTAGATATCCATTTTGTCCAACGCAGTTCAAAGTTCTGGAAATTATACATTCGAGTAGGACACTCCCCCCCAAACTTCAGGGCAAGGGTTATAAGTTCTGCCCTGGGGGCATATAAGGTTTTTATTAAAAGCTTTGTCGTAGAAACTTGAAAAAGGGATGATTCGATCGGAAATTCAAAGGGTTAGTGCCCTTTTTAATAGTCGAAAGTGATTGGAGGGCAACTAACCCCCCTCCCACGCCCACCTTTTCCACTAACACATCAAATAAAATTTTTTTGATAGCCATTTTGTTCAACGCAGTTAAAAGTTTTGGAAATTAGATCTTTAAGGATGACAACCACCCTACCCCCCCCCCCCACCCCCTCACAGCCCTTAGGGCAAGGGTTGTAAGTTATGCCCTGGGGGCATATAAGGTTCCTATAGAAAGAATTGTCGTAGAAACTTCAAAAAGGGCTAAGTCGATTGAAAATTGAATTGGCTAGTGCCCTTTCTAGCAGTTGAAAATGATAGGTGGGCAACTAACCCTCTCTCACGCCCACCAATTCCCCAAACGCATGCAATCAAAATCTTGAGGTGGCCATTTTTTTCAACGTAATTGAATGCTTTGGAAATTATGTCTTAGAGGATGACAACCCCCCCCCCCCCAAAGCCCTCAGGGCAAGGGTTTTAAGTTATGCCCAGGGGGGCATATAAGGCTCTTATAAAAAGCGTTGTCGTAGAATCTTCAAAAAGGGCTCATTTGATTGGAAATTGAGATGGCAAGTGCCCTTTTCAATAGTCGAAAGTGATTGGAAGGCAACTAACATCCCTTCCATGCCCACCATTTCCCCAAACACATCCAATCAAAATTTAAAGATAGCCATTTTGTTCAACACAGTTGAAAGTTCTGTAAACTATATATTTGAGTAGGACACTCCCCCCACAAAATTTAGGGCAAGGGTTATAAATTATACCCTGGGGGCATATAAGTTTTTTATTGAAAGCTTTGTCGTAGAAACTAGAAAAATGACTCATTCGATTCCCTTTTTAATCGTCGAAAGTGATTGAAGGGCAACTAACCCCCCTCTCACGCTAACCTTTTCCACAAACACATCCAATCAAAATTTTTAGATAGACAATTTGTTCAACGAAGTGGAAGTTTTTGCAAATTGGGTCTTTAAGGATGACAACCCCCTCCCCCCTCAAAACCCTCGGGGCAAGGGTTGGAAGTTATACCCTCGGGGCATATAAGGTTCTTTTAGAAAGCGTTGTTGTAGAAACTTCAAAAAGCGCTAATTCGATTGGATATTAAAATAGCTAGTGGCCTTTTTAATAGTTGAAAATGATTAGAGGGTAACTAACCCTCCCTCACGACCAGCACTTCCCTAAACACATACAATCAAGATTTTGAGATAGCTATTTTTTCAACGTAGTTGAAAGTTCTGGAAAGTATGCCTTAGAGAATGACAACCCCCAGCCCCATCCCTCAGGGCAAGGGTTTTCAGTTATGCCCTGGTGGCATATAAGGCTTTTATAGAAAGCGATGTGAAAACTTTAAAAGGTTCTCATTCGATTAGAAATTGAAAGGGCTAGTGTCCTTTTTAATAGTCAAAGGTATTGAAGGGCAACTAGCCGCCCTCTCACGCCCACGATTTCCCAAACACATCCATTCAAAATTTCGAGATACCCATTTTGTTCAACGTAATTCAGGACGTGAAACGTGAAAATTCAGGAAATTAGGTCATTAAGGATGATAGCCTCCTTAGAGCCCTCAGGGTAAGGATTGTAAGTTATGCCCTGGGGGCGTATGAGGTTTTTATGGAAAGTTTTGTCGTATAAACTTCAAAAAGGACTCATTGGATTGGAAATTGAAAGGACTAGTGCCCCTTTTAATAGTCAAAAATGAATGGAGAGCAACTAACCCCCCTCTCACGCCTACCATTTCCCCAAACACATTCATTCAAAATTTAGAGATAGTCATTTTGTTCAATGTTATTGAAAGTTCTGGAAATTATGTATTTGAGGGTGACAGACCCCCCATAGCCCCCAGGGCAAAGGTTGTAAGTTATGACGGGGGCATATAAGCTTTTTATAGATAGTGTTGTCGTAGAAACTTCAAAAGGGGCTCATTAAATTGGAAATTGAGAGAGCTAATACTCTTTTTAATTGTCGAAAGTGATTGCAGGGTAACTAACCCCCCTCTCATGCCCAACATTTCTCCAAACGCATCCAATCAAAACTTTCCGATAGCCATTTCGTTCAACGTAGTTGAAAGTTCTGTATATTAGGTCCTTGAGGATGATATTCCCCCAGAGTCCTCAGGGCTAAGGTTGTAAGTTATGCCCTGGGGGTATATAATGGTTTTATTAAAACTTTGTCGTAGAAACTTGGAAAAGGGCTCATTCGATTTGAATTTCAAAGGGCTAGTCTCCTTTTTGATGTTCCAGTCGAATGAGCCCTTTTTGAAGTCTCTACGATAACACTTTCTATGAAAACCTAATATGCCCCCAGGGTATAGCATACAAACCTTGCCTTGAGGTTCGTGGGGGGGGGGGTCATCCAAAAAGACCTAATTTCCAGAACTTTTAACTACGTTGAAGAAAATGGCTATCTAAAAATTTTGACTGGATTTGTTGAGCGAAAAGGTGGGCGTGAGAGGGAAGTTAGTTGCCCTCCCATCACTTTCGACTACTGAAAAGGGCAATAGCCCTTTGAATTTTCAATAGAATGAACCCTTTTGAAGTTTCTACGACAAATCTTTCTATAAAAACCTTATTAGTATAGATGAAGGATTCCTTATATCTTTTTAAGAACTTCTTCAATGTCAGTTAGAGGTCATTTTTAATTTAATATAAACGTTTTCATGAATCATTATTCTTAAGATGTTTGCTACCTTGCCCTGAGGCTGTGGGGGGGGATTGTCCTCCTCAAAACATAATTTCTATTTGGAAATCAACTGCACTGAACAAAATGGCTGTCTCAAAATTTTGATTGGATGTGTTTGGGGAAATGGTGGGCACGGAAGGGGTGCTAGTTGCCTTTCAATCACTTTCAACTATTAAAAAGGGCACTAGCCATTCCAATTTACAACCGAATTAGCCCTTTTGAAAGTTTCTACGACAACTACTTCGATACGAAGTGCCGTTGTCTAAAGAAAAAAAAATAATACATTGTGCCAACATCGTTCTTTACTTAGGCATCGCTATTGCGCTGCTAAAATTTGTGATTCTCTGGTGACTAGTCCGATCCTCTAACTGTGAAAAGAACAGATCGGACAGTTCTTCATATTATTTATTGTTTTGATGGATTTTTTCTTGAAATCTTTTGTGAATATTTAGAGGATGGTACAGTTTATGTGTTTGCTTAGTGGGATTTCAATGACTATACGCCTCTATGCGTGTTCATGTTAACTTTTATTTGTATTTTTTCTTTTTTTTTTTAGGGGGGTTTGTCTCTTGGATGCCTTATATAGGAATCTATCGAGTATTTTGGCCCTACAGGCTCCATAACGAAAGGGAGTTAACGGGAGGGAGCTTAACGACTAATATTTTCATGCATTTTGTTCCTTTTTGTGAAATTTTCGTTTCTAGTAAATTAGTTCTCTCGATTAGATGTTATTTATCGATATGTTATTTATCGATTTATTGTTATCTCTATTTCTCTCTCGATTTGTTGTTTAAAGTTATTTGATTTGGAGCGTACACCTTACAATTTGGAAAGGACAATAATGCGTTTACAACACATTTAAATTTCATGTACGGGCGTTTTCGCTGTCCTGTTAGTTACTAACAATTGTTAGCAACAATTTTGTTTTGATAAACGGACGTATAAATGCTGACTAGCAAACATCTTAAGAATAATGATTCATGAAAACGTTTATATTAAATTAAAAATGACCTCTAACTGACATTGAAGAAGTTCTTAAAAAGATATAAGGAATCCTTCATCTATACTAAATATAAAATACATGAAATTTTATAAAATAAAATTTCATGTAGCCAGGAGTTTTTATCTCCTAGACCCGTCATAGGTATATTAATAACTTAAAAACGTGACTTTCTATGTTTCTTTGTTTGATGGTGTAAGAATTATGAAGATTTTAGGGCAATATAACAGTTTCGTCAGTGTTGCCATGTTGACTTGTGAAAATAAACAAGCAAACTAAGTAGCTAAATTTGACGTCGCTTTTCGTCTGTAAAGATTCAAACATTAACAATCTGTTGATTTCCAAAACCTTCTGAGTAATAATTTGTTGATTTTTGTTGACTTTCTTAACCTGTTTGGTGCTATATGTTTTGGATTTTTTTGGCTGATTCTTCACTCATGTTTTTTTTTATTTTATGTCTGGCACCCGCTGCCGCCAAAAACTGCATCACTACATATGGAGGTCTTACGACCTCCATGCATATGGAGGTTTTTTAGTTCTTTTATAAAAGCTTCTTATTGTTCTAATTAAACGGTCCTTGTGTTTCAGGAGTCATTATTAAAGAGTTGGGACAAAATTCAAACTTTAGCGTAAAGAGGGATATGTCGAGCAAGGGGCAACCCCCTTAATATAGGTAATAATTTCTGTTCGTTTTAAGTTTTAATGTTGCTCCTTACTTTCAGTTGAAAAATCTTCAATTTTCAATCCCGGTGAAAATTTACCCCGAACAATTACTCTTAACCACTCCTTGCGTAAAATTGAGAGGGAAAAGAGAAAGCAAGACACATGAAGAGAATTGTGTATAATAATTCTGGCAAATTCCCCGAGTTTATAATTTCCCCTCACAAGTTCACTCCCTCAAAACTTCCCTCACAATGGAAAATTCCCCCTTGGAAAAACCCCAGCCGAAAACCCCCCCCACCCGAAAATGTATGCCTACGTCCCAATAACAAATACCGCGTGCAAATAATGGGCAAACTTTATAACCTAAAGACCTTTCCCCTTGGGCTGTGGGGGGTCTTGTTATACTCAAACGCATAGTTACTGGGCCTTTCAATTATGATGAACAAACGGGGGGGGGGCAAGAAAAAAAAAGGGAAAAAGGGGTTGGGGATGGGGCTTAGTCAGCCAAAGGGCACTTTTCTGGCCACTTAAAAAGGGCACTAGAACTTTTAGTTTTTCATTCAAATGAGCCCTCTCCCGATATTCTAGGACCACTGGGACAAGAGTATTTTTTTTTATTTTCAGGACAAAAATAAACACGCATCCGTGTTCTTTCTTTTGGCAAAAAATATAAAATTCCACATTTTTGCAGATAGGAGCTTGAAACCTGTATAGTAGGGTTCTCTGATACGCTGAATCTGATGGTGTGATTTTCATTGAGGTTACTTGACGTTTAGAGGCTGTTTTTCCCTTTTTCGAAAATCAAGAAAATTTGCTCAGGCTCGTTATCTTTGATGGGTAAGACTAAACTCAATGAAATTTATATATTTGAAATTATATTTCCTCCTAGTTTTCGTAGGTCTACCTACGTAAAACACCCTGTAAAACCCTGTACCCTGTACCACCCTGTCTACCCTGTAAAACATTCTTGACGATCGAGCTGGAACTTTCAATTGGGAAAGTGGAAGTGCAAGAAGACTTTAAATATGGTGCTGAGGAGACAGGTGTAGATACTATATTACCAGGAGGCCTACAGTTCAGATCTTTATCTTATTTTGTTTGGCAAAAGCGTCTATTTTTATGGGTAGATCCGCAAGGTTTTATATCTGGTGTTATACTGCCGTGAATAGTACTTACACAGTTTCCTATTTTTTTAAATTGTCTATACCTTTATCCATGCCATGATGATTCAACGGCATAATGCATGAGCATTAGGAAACTGGTGCTAGTGTCGAAAAAAAGATCACCACCGCCATCCGGTGTTTGGCCATTTTTATCCCATTTTCTAGCCTCTGTAAACTGCAGCATGCGTGTATTTGCAGGTATGCTATAACATAGAGATGGGAAAAGGAAAATCAAATTATGTCACCAGTTGGCCTACCAATTTAAATTAGCGTTTTATTTTGTTTGGCAACAACGTCTATTTTATTGACAAAATTCACATGGTTTTGATTGTCGTATTTCAATAACTTGGCTAGTACTTACATAATTGCCCATTTTAAGGAAATCATCCATATCCTTATCCATGCCATGATGATCCAACGCCATAAACAACGTATTGACAACGATGCAAAGCGTGATGAATAACTCAACAAACGGATCAAAAACAATAAGGGCGATTACACTCTGGAACTTCAACCATGGCTCACAACAGTCCCACACGCAGAATATATCGATGGCTCTTAAAAAGAGTGCATATATTTTTTCATTGAAAGTTGGTTCATCTTCATCATCTGTAAAATAAACAGAAAGAATATAGAAGAAAAGAACTTCTATGGTGCTCTATAACGCTTAATTCAGACTATGATCACAACTATGAATAGGAATAGAACCACATTTGACCAAAGGCAAAAGAATAAACGCTGTCTTTCACCCTTAATTTTATGGTTATGACTATGGTTGTGGCTCGCAGTTATGGCTCTATTCTGGCTTGGACATAAGAAATATGTTTTAACAAGACATTGGTTGTTAACGAATAGAACGAATATATTCGTAGAGTTCCAAATCAGTGAAATGAAATCATGAATGAATGAGTGAATCATGAATGAAAGAATGAATCATGAATGATTGCATGAATCATGAATGAATGAATGAATCATAAATTAATAAATGAATCATGAATGATTGCATGAATCATGAATGAATGAATGAATCATAAATTAATAAATGAATCATGAATGAATGAATGAAACATGGAAATCAATGAATGAAATCAATGACACTTTCCTTTCCTATTTATAAGGTTTAGATAATTATATGGGAGACATATTTAGGCCCACGCCTATTTTCACCTTGAAAATAAGCATTTTCTTTACTTTTGGTTTGAGTCTTTTTTACTCTAAGTTTTGAAAACATAATTCTAGTGAACTGAGTATGAATTTAAGCCATACTGAAATTGTTTGGTTTTCAAATTTAAGACCTCTTTTTTTGATTATTTGATACCTATTGATCAGAATTTAGCAAAGTTATGATGCTCAAAATACTATCGAGTTCATTTTTTCTGTACATCTACCTTAAAGTGTCCCTTAATAATCATAATACAAAGTCTATCATCATATTCGGTAATCATAATTCCAGTCTATCATGTTTATCACTTATATTCAAATTTATCAGAAGTCACTGTCCTTTAGCGGGGAAAGGGATGGATGTTCATTTCATCAGTTCTTCTTGCTATCGAAGTACTTGTTGTGTTTTGCAGTTATTTGTTCTTGTGTATTATAATTTTTCTTTATATTTGTTTCCTTTGTTTGTGCTCTGTCTCCTTTTTTTGTATGAATTGTTTTCAAATAACCAATATGACTGATATTTGTTTTTTTTAAAGTATAATGGTGTTTCTGTATTCTGTAACAGCATAGTAGTATTTCATGCTGGAATATCTATTATTTACGTAGAAATTACTTGGGCAAACCATTTTCGGATGTTTCAAAATATTCTTCTATGATGTGGTCGACTTGAACATAATTTGTTGGAGAAGATGGCAGGATTTTTAAATAGTTACTTTTTATTATGTAATAAGGGCTGTGTGGGAGAGTTCCAAATTTTGTGTTCATATAGCAGCATCCCTATTTCATTACTAGATTAAATTCTCGGCCTAATTTTGGTCTGCGAAGATCGGCCATATCTCTGACTCTGGTTTGTAAGGAATTTCATTTTAAGATGATTGAAGCATCGCTTCAGGCCAAATTATGAACTACAAAAATTCCTGTATAGGGGCAGACTAACCCCTTATGTTCTGAATATTGACCATGAATCTTGCTATAAAAAAAATAAACAAAACAACTTTAATGATGGAAAAACTTGTTTCAAAAATATTCAATAGCCAAAGAAAAAATGAAAAAAAACAACAACACATAGAATACTAAAGATAGATCAGTTAATACCTGATCGGTCTTCAGTTGGTGGAATATATTTGTGCTTAGAATGTAATATAGGTACTGAGGGCGGCTCCACTCTTATTGAAGATTAAATGACAAAAAATTAAGTTTTTTCAACTGAAAGTAAGGAGGAACTTTAAAACTTAAAACAAACAGAACTTATTACGTATATGAAGGGAGTTACTCCTCCCCAACACCTTGCTCTTTGCGCTAAAGTGTTTTATCACTTTTAATAAAAACTTCTTATTGTTCTAATTAAACAAACATAGTGTTTCAGGAGTTGTTCTTAAGGAATTGGGACAGAATTTAAACTTTATCTTAAGGAACAAGGTGCTGTGGAGGGGCAACTCCCCTGATATATGTAATAATTTATGTTCATTTTAAGTTTTAATGTTACTCCTAACTTTCAGTTCAAAAAAACTTCTTTTTTATTTAATTTCTGATCGTTTTTTAAATAGTGCCGGCAAATGTGGCTACTCCTCTAAGGAAAATTTCTTCCTCCCTAAGAATTTATTCTCTAGACCATTCAATCCTGGTGAAAATTTCCACCGGGCAATTACCCTTAACTTCTCCATGCATAAAATTGAGTCGGCAAAGTTAAAGCAAGACATAAGAAGAATTTCGCATAGGAATTCTGGCAAATTCCCCCGGTGTAAAATTTCACCCCCTGGAAACTTCCCTCCCCATGGAAAATTATCCCCGTAGAAAATCTTACCATAAGAAAATCTCCCCCCACCCGATAAATGTATGCATACTTCCCAATAACAAATACTATGCGTAAACAATGAGCAAACTTTATAACTTAAAGACCTTTCCCCAGGAACTGTGGAGGATCATGATATCTCCAAAGGGACATTTATTCTGCCTTTCAACTATGCTGAACAAAATGGCTATCTCGAAATTTTGATCGCACGATTTTGAAAAAAAGGGCGTGGGAGGGGACATGGTTGCCCTCCCACTTTTTGGTCACTTAAAAAGGGCACTAGAACTTTTAATTTCTGTTTGAATGAGCCCTCTCACGATATTCTAAGACCACTGGGTAAATAAGTCTTTTAGGGGGTGTTTTTCCCTTTTTTCAAAAATCAGGCACATTTTCTCAGGCTTGTAATCTTTGATGGGTAATATTTAACTCTATTAAATATATATATTTGAAATCAGGATAAAACTCTGATTTTTTTTATATATCTAGTGGAATCAAAATTCCGGTTTTTCGAGTTTCAGTTTCTATTGAGCCGGGTCACTTCTTACTTACAGTTCGTAACCACGAAATGTTTGAAAAGAGAACTTAGAAACAACTCGAGTTTTAAATATTTAAGTTTTATTATTAAGATTTGAATTTGAATGTAATGAGTGGGACTTTGAGGGGGAGAGGGGTGATAGCCACCCTCAAATTCAGGAAGATCTATTTTTTTTATTTGCAATTCTTATAATAGATGGAATGAAAAGCTTATGGCGCAGGGAAGACCCACAATCATTTTTTTACAGCGGAACAGCACCTGCCTTTGGTGCCCAGCCCAAACTTTTTTCATTAATCGAACAAAATCTTTGAAAAATTTATTTTCCAGTTAAAATTTTGTTTTGCAAGTACAACCAGCTTTTGATGCCTAATATTATTTGAAATTACTTTCTTTCTAATGAAGATTATCAGAGTAGCAACGCGCGAAATAAATCAAATTACACACTATAAAAATCACCATGTACACTTTTAGAAGAACAGTAAAAATAGTAAAAAGAAAGGTAAATTATATGAAGATCATAAGAAAATAAAACGTAGTAATTAGATTTTGGATGCCCCCCCCCCTCCATGGGCACATGCCTATGTCTTATATACATAAACAAGTATTTCTATTCTTTTACCGCGTAGTTTAAAGTGCACAGAGCAGTGAATTTGAAATCTGCTTGGTGTGGTTGAATGTAAATTGACACAACCATTATATATATATATATATCAAAACAATACAAGAAAATCATTAATTACAATTTTTAACGAAAAAGAACTCCATATGCAGTTATGCAGTTTTTGGTAGTAGCAGGCACCAAATTAAAGAAAAAGAAACGAGGGTAAAAAATCAGCAGAAAATAAGCTAAAGAAATATTGGACCAAACAGCGACGTTTGAAGTGATGTTTGTATCCATGGGAATAAACAGGGTGTTAATGTTTGAATCTTTTGGGCGAAAAGCGTTGCAAGATTTAACTAACTAGTTATGTTTATTTATTTTCACGACTGAACCTGGCAACACTGATGAAAATGTGATACAGCCGTATATATTTGAAACAACCAAAAAAACCTTAGAAAATCACGTCTTTCAGGTATGAATGGACCTAAGATGGGTCAAAGGGGGAGATTTTTTTCTATTTTGTTGTCCGTAGTGCTTTAAGGTAATAGCTACGCTATAAAAAAATTTCTTTTATATCTCTCTGGGAATAAAATATGGGTTTTCTATTTTACATTAGAAGACGTGTTTTTTTCCTAATTAGCTACCTTAATTAGCTGAACATAGCCTTTGAGAAAAATTGTTTCACTCTGAGATTTCGTTTGGCAACAACAAGAAACCTTTGATATATAAAATAAATTGAAAGTACTTTCTTTGGATTTCTACTAAAGTGTATCGGAGCAACAACACGTGAAACTGGGTGATTAATAGGACTCAACTCCCCTAGAAAGCCTGACAACAATCTATATCTAGTGGAACAAATTTCAAATATTTTAAACTTTAGGGGCTACGCATAATGTATTATGTAGTTTCTTAGAAAACGTATTGTACCAAGGACCCAAAAATAAAACATTTCTTTTCCCTTGACTTTTCTGATGTCTATTCATATCTAAAAACAGCAATTGTAATTATGTGAGTTAGTTTTTTGGTAATTTGTGCTTTGTTATTTTTGTTTTGCAATTGCTATGGTTTTTTCATGGTTATTTTTATGTAGCATGATTTTTTAAGTGTGTTATTTTCATGTGCTATTATTTTGTGTCATTTTTATTTTATTTTGTTTTGCAATCGCCCAAAAAGCCCTTTGTTGCCATCAATATCTATCTATCTATCTATCTATATATCATGGTTTCATGCCTTATTCATGTCTTTTTTTAAATTGTGCTTATCCCCTGAAATATGGGGTAAGCACTAAAATTTGTCGTCTTTAAAAACTGAAGCTTTACGAATAAATGAAAATTTCTACCATTAGGAAGAAAAATTGACGCCGTTTTTCACAAACAGCAACAAAGCAAGAAAAATAAACTTTTTCTTAAGACTCCCCCCCCCCCCAGAAAAGTTTTGCATGCTTACAACAACAAAATAGTTTATAAAGATTTTGCATACTTTCAATCTCCAGCATAAGCTAAATTTATCTCCATAAGCCAGACAACAGACCATTAGTCAGGTGTCTAGGAAAACACAACACCTGACTGTGATTATGGCTTCTATAGTTTCAGGCTGCAGATTTCAGTCAATACAATGAACATCGGAGACTTGAAGTTTATACCATTTGTAGTACCAAGTACACTAAAACACGAACATTTTAACCGTCTGGACCTATGTAAGGGCTATTAACTGAATTAAATAAAACAAATATACATTCCAGGACCACTGGGATGATACGATCACCCCTGGAAAAAAAGAAAAAAAAAGCATCCGTGATCTTTCTTCTGGCAAAAATACAAAATTCCACATTTTTGTATATAAGAGCTTGAAACATACACACAGTTAGATTCTCTGATACGCTGAATCTGATGGTGGGATTTTCATTATGATCATTTGACTTTTAGGGGGTGTTTTCGCCTTTTTAAAAAAATCAAGAAAATTTTCTCAGGTTCGTAACCTTTGATGGGTAAGAGTAAACTTAATGGAATTTATATACTTGAAATCAGTATAAAAAGGCGATTCTTTTGCTATATCTATTGTATCAAAATTCCATTTTTAAAAGATTCGGTTACTATTGAGCCGGGTCGCTCCTTACTTACAGTACGTTACCACGAACTGTTTGAAACTACAATTCTATAAAGTTATTCTTTCAATTGTTGCAAAATTACACGTTTTTAGTGCACCATGATTTCGTCAGTGTTGCCAGGTTGAACCATAAAAATAAACAAGGAATAAAAACTAAAGAAAAGAAAAACAAAAATCGGGTTTTCTAAGGCCAATAAAATACTGGACGAAAATTCTAAAAGGACAACTGCCTTTCTTCTTTAATGACCAAGCCATAAAACAAAGAAAAAAACACAAAGAAATGAAAAAAAGATAGGTTTTTATAAGGCCAATGAAAATACTGACCGAAAAAAAACGTATTTTTGCTAATTTTTTTCACCCGTTTTTTTTTTTTTTTTTTTTTGCCACTCGCTGCTACCCAAATACCGAACTGCGTATGGACGTCTTTTTCATTAAAAATTGAATTCCAAATAATTAATTTGAAGGTTTTAATTTTCACTATCGTTTTCTTAAGAATCTAACAATTTAAAACAAATGAAACCTACAGCTTGAATCGCCATAACTAGCTATGAAGTTATTCCATACAAGATAGTACACCACACAGGGTACATTTCTCCACAAAATATGTATTTATTTTTAATTTCATATAATTACTTTTTCCATGCAGATTATTTAGCTTTGCTGTAATATCCTAAAAATGCATAAAAATTATTTTTTGCTGCCATTTTATTATAAATTATTTTAGTAAAGTAAATGATGATTCTTTACAATTATTTTGTTATAATAAATTATTTATAGTAAATTTATTACAATGTCGGTCCTTAAGAACGAATATATACGTATTTATATATTCATTATAACTGGTAGTAAAAAAAGCCACCGAAGAATTTAAATTGGGCCATAAGACTCTATTCACTTACCATCAATAACATCTACTGCTTGGAAATGTTTTCCAGCCGCTTGGTCAATGATGTCATTAAGTACCATCACATCTAAAAGGGGGATAAATGATTATAGCTCCAGGCGATTTAATCTCAATATGAACGGATTGAAAACGGGGCACTTTCAAAAGAGTAAACACATTATTCAAAAAAACAGTTTTCACGGGATTGTTTTGAAATGGAGAAGTATTCGACGGTTTCAATCACTGAGAACCAGAGAATTTACTTTTCAAAGTGTTGTGATTAGAAAAGGTTCAATTGGTTCAAATTTCATTCGATTCATTTGATCTTTTATCAGCAGCCCTGATTGGTGGAAAGTGAAGAGGATAGAAAATGATGTGTAGCTGAACACAGAAAACAGGCTATATCGCAAAGAGCCAGAGAGTTTACTTGTAAAATTGTTTAGAGGTAAAGGTAAAAAAAAGGTAAAGAACACGGCATTGGACTTTAGAGTCCCCACCGGCGGTGCTGATCTCCGTTTCTTGGCCCTTCAGCCAGGAAGTGCAACGGGGGTTGGGGCCAACCATCCTGTGTTTTCGCACACCCTTCCTGTTCACCTTCTCCAGATTTCTCCAGGTACCCATTTAAAGTTGGGACGACTCTGGATGAGCTTACAGAGTCCCGCCACTGACCCTCGTCCCAAACCAAATAATTGAGTACAATAGGATTCGAACCTATTGTTATGACTATGAGTTATGACTAGGACTACTTCACGTCTCAGCTTTGGACTCAAGTTTGGAGATCGTGTCATTACAGATGCTGATTTTGCCGATGACTTGGCCATTCTGGCGGACTCCATGGAGCAGTTGTTGGAAGGACTTCGAATACTACAAGAAGAGGCTGCAAACGTAGGACTACAGATAAACTGGACTAAAACGAAAATTATGGCCATAGACCCATCCTCCCCAGCTGCCAATCCTTCAGTTAGCTTAGATAGCACCACTAGAATCGAAGTTGTCCAAAGGTTCACCCACCTGGGCCCCATAATTTCTTCAGATGGCTTACTTCTTTCTGAACTACAAGCGAGAATATCCAAAGCGTCTTCTGCCATGGGCAGACTGAACCGTCACCTCTGGCAAAAACCGAACATCAGTCGCACAACGAAGCTGCGGATTTTCAACGCCCTCGTCGGCTCTGTGATGCTCTATCGAGCTGAGACGTGGCAAGCTTCAGCCGCAACCCTCAAGACAATTGATGTCTTTCAGTCGAAGAGCCTGAGGAGGATCGAAGGTCTACGATGGTTCGACTTTGTCAGCAATGAGAAGCTGCTGCAGCTCACCAAGCAGTCTCGGTTTTCGACCCAAGCAGCCGAGCGAACACTACGATGGTTCGGACACCTACTTCGATTGCCTCCACACATACCTGCGAAAACGATCCATGACTTCGACCCTGTCAAAGCCGGGTGGGAGTGACCTCACGGCCGACCGAAAAAACGATGGTCTGACAGCCTGTCCGAGTTCCTGGCGATGGCAAATATCAGGTTGAGCGATGTGCGAACGCTTGCCATGAACCGAAGTGGATGGAGGAGGCAGACGTCACTCTCTACGCCGAGCAGCGCCCGGCAGGAGACATAAGTCAAAGTCAAGTAAGTCAAAGTCAATAGGATTCGAACCCTTGTCCTTTCGGACAAAGGATCGTAAATCCAGCGCACCAATCCAGCGCACCAAATTGATTGGATTTTGTTATGTTAATGGTTACGGTACTTGTCTGTTATAGTGCCTATGTAATAGAAGCTAAGTAGAACCGGTTTTCATTGAGTTTGCGATCCTGTATTGAATGAAATCTATTTAGTTGTGATCTGCATTGAATTAAAATATATGCTTTGGATTATATATTTGCGCATTAGGGGGTGAGGTTGGGGCTAAAGTATTTGGACAGTGTGAAGTTAAAACAAATCCTAACTTCATAATACGCAGAATCATTGTACCTAACACATTTTGCATGCAGGCCCGCTACACTTTACCCCCTTTACCCCTAATGTGCAAATATATAGCTCAAATTTGTTTCTAAAGTATTATGTTTCCATCATATTTTGTGATATTTCATTAGGATTAGTCGGAGAAGCAGTCAGAGAAACAGATCGCAAACTCAATGAAAACCGTTTCTACTTAGCTATTACATACATAGGCGCTATAACAGACAAGTACCTGCTTACTTGTAGTTCACAAGAGGGGATAAACTAAAAGATAACCAATTAAATTATGTTCCTAAATATAATTAATTTAAAAAAACTTTTTCCACAAAATAAGTTTTTCAAAGAAAAGTAAAGAACTCCATTAAACAAAAAATGAGCAAAAATAAAATCAAATAATGTACCAAGCGTCAAACTACCACAAATCAGCATCAATAAATAAATGAAACCCAAAACGAACAGGAATTTCAAGAAATAACCAGGTGAAACATAAAACGAGCATAAATTAGCATAGGTTGGGCGCAAAACCCCTAAGGATTCCAAAAGCCAGAAAAAAATTTGTACTTTACAAAAAACATGTAAATGTTTTTATTTTTATACTTTTAATAAATCAAATAATATTAACATTTTGATTACTAAATATCAGTATATGTATATTAAACTGACAATGCACATTATTTGTATTTTTTCAGTAAAGTGCAAATTTTGTTCTGGCCTTGGGAAGGCAAAGGGGTTTTGCGCCCTGAAATTTCCTGAAATTTCTGAAATTTCTACAACAACTTTCTGTATAAACCTTATATGCCCCCAGGGCATAACTTACAACCCTTGCACTGAGGGCTCTGATGGGGTTATCATCCTCAAAGACCTAACTTCCAAAACTTTTGACCACGTTGAACAAAATGGATATCTCAAAACTTTGATTGGATGTGTTTGGGGAATTGGTGGGCGAGGAAGGGGTGTTAGTTGCTTTCCAATCACTTTCGACTATTAAAAAGGGCACTAGCCATTTCAATTTCCAATCGAATGAGCCCTTTTTGAAGTTTCTAAGACCACGCGTTATATAAAAACCTTATATGCCCCCTGGGCATAATTTACAACCATTGCACTGAGGGCTGTGGGGGAGGGGAGGCTGTCACCCTCAAAGACCTAATTTCCAGAACTTAAAACTACGTTGAACAAAATAGTTATCTCAAAGTTTGATTAAATGTGTTTGGGGAAAAGGTGGGCGTGAGAGGCGGGTTAGTTGCCCTCTAATCACTTTCGACTATTAAAAAGGACACTAGCCCTTTGAATTTCCAATCGAATGGGCCTTTTTTAGATTTTCTATGACAAAGCTTTCTATAAAAAACTTATATGCCCCCAGGGCATAACTTATAATCCTTGCCCTAAGGGCTGTGGGTGACTGTCCTCAAAAACATAATTTCTATCTGGAAATCAACTACACTGAACAAAATGGCTATATAAAAATTTTGATTGGACGTGTTTCGGGATAAAGTGGGCTTTGAAGGGATGTTAGTCGCCTTCCAATCACTTTCGAGTATTAAAAAGGGCACGAACCACTCCAATTTCCAATTGAATGAGCGCTTTTTGAAGTTTCTACGACAACATCTTCGATGCGAAGTGCCCCGCTCTAAAGCAAAAAATTAACAAATAATACATTGTGCCAACATCTTTCTTATATGCCCCCAGAGTATAACTTAAAACCCTTGCCCTGAGGGTTGTTGGGGATGTCCTCCTCTTCACTTAGTCCCCATTTATTGTCTCGTTCTCGAGTGTCCCCGTTCTTTACTTAGGCAGCACGATTGTGCTGCCAATGATTTATACAACAACTTTCTATATAAACCTTATATGCCCCCAGAGCATAACTTAAAACCCTTGCACTGAGGGCTCTGATGGGATTATCATCCTAAAAGACCTAATTTCCAGAACGTTTAACTACGTTACACAAAATAAATATATCAAAATTTTAATTCGATGTTTTTGGGAAAATGGTGGGCATAAGAGGGGCGTTAGTCGCTATCCAATCACTTACAACTATTAAAAAAAGCACTAGCCCTTTCAATTTCCAACTGAATGAGTCCTTTTGAAGTTTCTACGACAAGGCTTTCAATAAAAACTTTATATGCCCCCAGGGCATAATTTACAACCCTTGCCTAGAGGGCTGTGGGGGGAGGGGTTGTCATCCTTAAAGAACTAATTTTCAAAACTTTCAACTATGTTGAATAAAATGCCTATCTAAAAATTTTAAAAATGTGTTTGGGGAAAAGGTGGTCGTGAGAGGGGGTTAATTGCCCTCAAATAACTTTGGACTATTAAAAAGGGTACTAGCCCTTTGAATTTCTAGTCAATTGAGCCCTTTTTCAAGTTTCTACAACAAAGCTTTCAATAAAAACCTTATATGCCCCCAGGGCACAACTTACAACCCTTGCACTGAGGGTTTTGGGGGAGTGTCCTCCTATAAAAACATATTTTCTATTTGGAAATCAACTACGCTGAACAAAATAACTATCATAAAATTTTTATTGGGTGTATTAGGGGGAATGATGGGCGTGGGGGGGGGGATAGTTGCCCTCCAATCACTTTCGACTATTAAAAAGGCAGTAACCCTTTGAGTTTCCTATCGAATGAACCTTTTTTGAAGTTTCTAAGACAACGATACCTTCTATAAAAACCTTATATGCCCGCAGGGCATAACTTAAAATCCTTGTCCTGAGGGTTGTGGGGGAGTTTCCTCCTCAAAAACATATTTTCTATTTGGAATTCAACTACGCTAAACAAATTGGCTATCTCAAAATTTTGACTGGATGTGTTTGGAGGAATGATGGGCGTGGGGGATACTAGTTGCCCTCCAATCACTTTCGACTATTAAAAACGATACTAGTCCTTCGAATTTCCGATTAAATGAACCTATTTTGAAGTTTCTACGACAACGCTTTCAATAAAAACTTTATATGATCCCAGGGCATATCTTACGACCCTTGCCCTGAGGGCTGTGGGGGAGGGGTTGTCATACTTAAAGACCTAATTTCCAAGACATTCAAGTACGTTGAATAAAATGGCTGTCTAAAAATTTTGATTGGATGTATTTAGGGAAAAGGTGGAGCGTGAGAGAGGGGGGTTGGTTGCCCTAAAATTACGGTTGACTATTAAAAAGGGCGCTATTCCTTTGAATTTCCAATCGAATGATCCCCTTTTCAAGTTACTACGACAAAGATTTCTGTATAAACCATATATGCCCCCAGGGCATAACTTACAACCCTTGCACTGAGGGTTATGAGGGGGTTATCGTCTTAAAAGACCTGATTTCCAGAACTTTCAACTACGTTGAACAAAATGGATGTCTCAAAATTTTAATTCGATGTGTTTGGGAAAATGGTGGGCGTGAGAGGGGCATTAGTCGCTATCCAATCACTTTCTACTATTAAAAAAGGCACTAGCCCTTTCAATTTCCAATTGAATGAACCCTTTTGAAGTTTCTACGACAACGCTTTCAATAAGAACTTTATATACCCTCAGGGCATATCTTACAGCCCATGCCCTGAGGGCTGTGGGGAGAGGGTTGTCATCCTTAAAGACCTAATTTCCAAGACTTTTAATTACGTTGAATAAAATGCCTATCTAAAAATTTTGATTGGATGTGTTTGGGGAAAAGGTGGTCGTGAGAGGGGGGTTAGTTGCCATCAAATCACTTTGAACCTCCTCAAAAACATATTTTCTATTCAGAAATCAACTACGCTGAATAAAATGGCTATCTCAAAAGTTTGATTGGATGTGTTTGGGGGAATGATGGGCGTGGGGGGGGGGACTAGTTGCCCTCCAATCAATTTCGACTATTAAAAAGGGCACTAGGCCTTTCGATTTCCAATCGAATGAGACCTTTTGGAAACGACAACGCTTTCTATAAACACCTTGTATGCACCCAGGGCATAAATTACATCCCTAACCCTAAGGTCTGTTAGGGTGGTTGTCATCCTCAAAGACCGAATTTCCAGAACTTTCAACAATGTTAAACAACATGCCTATCTCAAAATTTTGATTGGATGTGTTTGGGGAAATGGTGGGCGTGAGAGGGGAAGTAGTCGCTCTCCAATCACTTTCAACTATTAAAAATGGGCCTAGTCCTTTGAATTTCAAATCAAATGAGCCCTTTTGAAGTTTCTACGACAAAACTTTCAAGAAAAATCTTATATGCTCCACAGGGAATAATTTACAACCCTTGCCCTGAGTGCTGGGGGTGGGGGGATGTCATTCTCAAAGACTTAATTTCCAGAACTTTCCATTACCTTGAACAAAATGGCTATCTGAAAATTTCAATTGGATGTGTTCGGAGGAATGGTGGGCGTGAGAGGGGGGTTAGGTACCCTCCAATCACTTTTGACTATTAAAAAGGGCACTAGCCCTCTCAATTTCGAATTGAATTAGCCCCTTTTGAAGTTTTACGACAATCCTATCTATAAAAGCCTTATATGCCCCCAGGGCAGAATTTACAACCCTTGCCCTGAGGGCTGTGGGGGAGTGTCCTCCTCTTTACTTAGTCCCCGTTTCTTGTCTCGTTCTCGAGTTCTCCGTTCTTTACTTAGTCAGCGCGATCGTGCTGCCTATGATTTATAGAACAACTTTCTATATAAGCCTTATATGCCCCCAGGGCATAACTTATAATCCTTGCACTGAGGGCTCTGAGGGGGTTATCATCCTAAACGATCTAATTTCCAGAACTTTCAACTACGTTGAACAAAATGGATGTCTCAAAATTTTAATTCGATGTGCTTGGAAAAATGGAGGGCGTGAGAGGGGCATTAGTCACTATCCAATCACTTTCAACTATCAAACAGTTCGTGGTAACGAACTGTAAGTAAGGAGCGACCCGGCTCAATGGTAACTGAAACTCTAAAAAACGGGATTTTGATACCAATAGATACATCAAACGAATCAGATTTTAATTCTGATTTCAAATATATAAGTTTCATTAAGTTTAATCTTACCCATCAAAAGTTAAGTGCCTGAGAAAATTTGGCTGATTTTCGAAAAATGGGGGAAAAACCCCCTAAGAGTTATAGAACCTCAATGAAAATCATACCATCATATTTAGCGTATCAGAGAACCATTATGTAGAGGTTTCAAGCTTCTATCTGCAAAAATGTGGAATTTTTTGCCTGAAGAAAGATCGCCGACGCGTGTTTATTTTTGTATTTTTTTTTGTTTTTTTCCCCCCAGGGGTGATCTTGTTGACCCAGTGATCCTGGAATTTCGTGAGAGGGCTCATTTGAACGGAAATTAAAAGTTCTAGTGTCCTTTTTAATTTACCAAAAAGATTGGAGGGTAACTAGGCCCCCTCTCACGCTCATTTTTTTCTCAAAATCACCCGATCAAAATTTTGAGATAGCCATTTTGTTCAACATGGTCGAAAATATGATAAAAATGTCTTTTAGGATGACTTGATCCCCCAAAGTCCCCTGGGGGAGGGCTGAAATTTATGAACTTTACTCCCTGTTAACATCGAGGCTTGGGGAGTGGGACGGCTACCGACTTTTTCCGAGGAGATTTTGTCGGGGCGGGGGGGGCCGGCGAGGGGCGGGGGCGCTCGGGCCGGCTCTGTCCCTGACGGACGTTTTCAGGGGGGAAGGGACATTGCTATGAAGGGGGCGCCAGATTTCCCAGCATTATTAAAGAAAAAGATCAGGAATTAAATAAAAAAAACAAGTTTTTCAACTGATCAACTGATTGTGATTAAGAGGTCATTTTTAAAGAACTGGAAAAAAAATTCGAACTATAGTTTAAAGAGCAGGGTATTGACTAGGGGGCGAACTAATATACTAGGGGGCGTGTTAAAAATTTATGAATATAGAAGTTCGTTACGTAAGTTAATTCTAAGTTACGTATATTTATCACTAATAATAACGTTCGTAAATAAAATTAAACAAGTGTCGAGAAAGCCATTTAACCAAATATAATATGCAAATTTTGTTTTAATTATTCATGTACGGTGAGCCAAAATCAAAACCTGCATTAATTCAAAAACGTTCAAAAATTAAATAAAAAAAACAAGTTTTTTTAACTGAAAGTAAGGAACGACGTTAAAATTTAAAACGAACAGAAATTACTCCATATATGAAAGGGGCTGTCCCCTCCTCAACGCCTCGCTCTTTACGCTAAAGTTTGACTTTCTCACAACTCTATTTTTTTAAACAATAAAAAAACTTTAGCGTAAAGAGCGAGGCGTTGAGGAGGGGACAGTCCCCTTCATATACGGAATAATTTCTGTTCGTTTTAAGTTTTAACGTCGTTCCTTACTTTCAGTTAAAAAAACTTGTTTTTTTTATTTAATTTAAAAAGGCACTAGCCCTTTCAATTTCCAACTGAATGAGCCCTTTTGCAGTTTCTACGACAACGCTTTCAATAAAAACTTTATATGCCCCCAGGGAATAACTTACATCCCTTGCCCTGAGGGATGTAGGGGGAGGGGCTGTCATCCTTAAAGACCTAATTTCCAAAACTTTCAACTACGTTGAATAAAAGGGCTATATAAAAATTTTGATTGGATGTTTTTGGGGAAAAGGTGGGCGTGAGAGGGGGGTTAGTTGCTCATAAATCACTTTCGACTATTAAAAAGGATACTAGCCCTTTGAATTTCAAATCGAATGAGCCATTTTTCAAGTTTCTACTGCAAAGATTTCAATACAAAACCTTATTATGCCTCCAGGGCATAACTTACAACCCTTGCACTGAGGGCTCTGAGGGGGTTATCATCCTGAAAGACCTATTTTCCAGAACTTTCAACTACGTTGAACAAACGGATATCTCAAAATTTTAATTCGATGTGTTTGGGGAAGAGGTGGTCGTGAGAGGGGGATTAGTTGCCCTGAAGTCACTTTCGACTATTAAAAGGGTACTATCCCTTTGAATTTCAAATCGAATGAGCCCTTTTTCAAGTTTCTACGATAAAGATTTCAATAAAAACCTTATATGCCCCCAGGGCATAAATTATGATCCTTGCCCTGAGGGTTTTAGTGGAGTGTCCTTCTCAAAAATACATTTTCTATCCGGAAGTCAACCACGTTAAACAAAATGCCTATCTTAAAATTTTTATTGTCAACTACGCTGAACAAAATAGCTGTCTCAAAATTTTGATTGGATGTGTTTGGGGGAATGATAGGCGTGAGGAGGGGCTAGTTTCCCTCCAGTCACTTTCGAATATTAAAAAGGGTACTAGCTCTTCGATTTTCTAATCGAATGAGCCTGTTTTGAAGTTTCTAAGACAACGCCTTCTATAAAAACCTTATATGCCCCCGGGCATAACTTAATACCCTTGCCCTGAGGGTTGTGGGGTAGTGTACTCCTCAAAAAAATATTTTCCATTTGGAAATAAACTACGCTGAACAAAATGGCTATCTCAAATTTTGATTGGATGTGTTTGGGGGAATGATGGGCGTGGGGGGGGGTTAGTTGCCCTCCAATCTCTTTCTACTATTGAAAAGGGCACTAGAACTCTCAATTTCCAATCAAATGAGCGCATCTTGAAGTTTCTACGACAACCCCTTCCATATGAGGGGCCCTGCTCTAAAGGAAACAATAATAAATAGTAGACTAAATTGTGCCCTATTCAATCTGAAAATCAATTACTCTGAACAAAATGGCTATCTCACTATTTTCATTGGATGTGTTTGGGGGAATGATGGGCGGGGGAGGGGCCAGTTGCTCTCCAATCACTTTCGACTATTAAAAAGCGCACTAGCCACTCCAATTTCCAATCGAATGAGCCCTTTTCGAAGTTTCTACGACAACTCCTTCGATACGAAGTGTCCGGTTTTGGAGGAAAAAAAAACAAAAAAAACATTGTGCCCACATCGTTCATTACTTAGGCAGCGCTAACACGCTGCCTAAGATATACTAGATAAAGCCTCTATAAAGCATGGTCATAATGAAAATGCCCTGTCTGCAAGGAACAGAGATGTTGCATAATTTCGACACCTAAGATTGAAATGAATTGAATCAAATCGGTTTTGTTTCATTTGGCTCCAAGGAGGGACTTTTCTGGCATTCAGGTTTCAGGGAAACTTTCTTCTGCATTTTCCCTTGATTAGTGTAAACAAAGACAGGTCTACTTTGCAGTAGAACTTTTAAATTTTGGCTTTTGGGATGATTAGAGGTAGTACGTCAACGAATATTCAATTCCGAATTTTGTTCTATCTAAATTATCGAATTACGTTTTCGCAAGTAATGTTTAGTTTTTTGAACGTAATTTTCCCATTATTGCCAATCGGATGCACTATCGTGTTACCCACGGTACTTCATTGACATTCTTGAGCACCAAAATTAGCAATTGGCATCCCTTTTGACATTAGCAATTGAAATTAGCAATTTATCAAATAGATTTAGCTATTTAGAAAAATCAGCAAATAGAAAGTTAGCAATTAACATCCAAATTGACATTGCCTTAAATTTTTTGTCTTTTTTTGTCTTTTTGTCTTTAAATTTTTTGTCTTTAAATTTTTTGTCAAAATTTTTTGTCTTTAAATTTTTTGTCAAAATTTTTTGTCTACCAAAGTTAGCAATCGCTGCCATGAATTTAGATCCATTGAGGCCTCTGAAGAACGGAATTTACTTATACCGAAAAATTTCATTATCTTTAGCTGACATATTTTTTGCCAACTTTTAATGTTGTAGTTTTGACAAAATTCTTTGTTTAAATTGAGGCTATGGTATCCTGCTGTTTTTTTCTTCTATATTTCTATCTTATCTATTGTAAGACATTCCCCTTATTTTTGTTGCAACAATATTTTAATTGATTAATTACAAATTATCTTCATGCGAATAATAATAAAAGAATCCACGCTATTCCCATACAAAGTATAGTTCCCCCCGCCTCCTGTTTGAACGTCTGAAAAACGATTCATATGGAAAACCTTCAAAATCAGGTTTTTGATGTTCTGTGAAATAATGAAAAACGTAACTTATATTAATCGGGAAAAACCAGAGCCTTATCCAGGGGGGTAGGCCTACCTGTTTGAGCCCCCCCTTTAAAAAAGAAACTTTTGTTCCATTCGCACAAAGGTAAAAAAATCATGCGTAAACAAATTTTTGTTGCATTTTGTAAGGGTTTTCTTAGCTTTTCTCACGAGCAAAAACTCCTATGATTGTTTATTTAATTTTTCTTCGTTTTGGGTTTTATTTATTCTTTAATAGTAATTTCTGGTCGTTTTGAGTTTGAATTTTAACAGTTATTTTTATCTGCTGAGCTTAAGTTTAAAATGGCCTTTAATTTTCTTTTAAAAAATTATTTTTCGGAAGTTTTTTTTAATTAAATTTTGTTCGTTTTTGATTGCAAGAAGTTTCAAGTTTTTAAAATTCCTTATTTGAAAGTAAACTTAAAAAAAAATCAAATCTCCTCAAAGTATCAAAACTGGTATCAAAGTAACAATATCAAAGTAAAAAAAGTTTGCCTCCTTTGAAATGAGCCCCTTTTGAAGTTTATACGACGACCCCATCTATATGAAGTGTGTCTGGGGGAAAAAATGGAGTGTGGGGGGAGGCTAGCTACCCTCCAATAACTTTTGACTCTTAAAAAGTAAATTAAATCTTTCAATTTCCAGTCAAATGAGTCTTCTATGAAGTTCATGCGAGCATCGCTTCCATAACAACAATATATGCCCCCAAGGCATAACTTACAACGCCTACCCTCGGGCCCTGGGGGGCTGTGTCAACACCGCAGTTTTTGTTATCTGAACTTTGTTATCTGAACTATATGAAGTGCGTCTGGGGAAAAAATGGAGTGTGGGGGGAGGCTAGTTACCCACGGATATCTTTTGACTCTTAAAAAGTGAACTAGAACTTTCAGTTTCCAATCAAATGAACCCTCTCTGAAGTTTATACGAGCTTCCCTTTCATAAGAACCATACACACCCCTAGGACAACACTTACATCAACTACCCCCTGGGCCCTGGGGGATTGTGTTGACACCGGAGTTTTTGTTATTTAATTTTTGAATAATTTAAAAAAAAACTGACTTTCTCAAAATTTGTAGCGGATGGGTTTGCAGAAAAACGGCATGAGGGGGGGGGACTAGTTGCCCTTAAATCTCTTGACTCTTAAAAAATGAACTAGAACTTTCAATTTCCAATCAAATGATATCTCTATGAAGTTTATACGAGCATCCCTTTCATAAGAACTATACATGCCCTTAGGGCATAACTTGGAACGCCTTCTCCCGGGCCCTGGAGGGTTGTATTGACACCGGAGTTTTTGTTATCCAACCTTTGAACTGTTTTATTTTTAACAAAATGTCTATCTTAAAATTTTCATCAGATGGGTTTGGAAAAAGAAGGCGTGGGGGGGGGGCTAGTTGCCCTTGGATCTCTTTCGACTGTTAAAATGTGAACTCGAAGTTTGAGTCCAGTGAAATGAGCCCTCTTTGAAGTTTATACGAGTAACCCTTTTTTTTATAGGGTATAACTTACAACACCTGCCCCCAGGCCCTGGGGGGTTGTGTCGACACCTGAATTTTTCTTATCTGACTTTTGAACAATTTTGACTTTTGAACAACTTAATGGCTATCTCAAAATTTTTATCGGATGCATTTGAGAAAAAAGGGGCGTGGAGGGGCTAGTTGCCCTCCAAGCTCTTTTGACTCTCAAAAACTGAACTGGAATTTTCAATTTCCAATCAAATTAGCCCTCTCTGAAGTTTTTGCGTGCAACCCTTCCATAAGAGCCATATATTCCCCCAGGGCATAACTTAAAACGCCTGCCATCGGGCCCTTGGGGGCTGTGAGTAGTAATGCTATAACGATTACAAGCGGGGTGTCTCACTATATAGCTATAACGATTACAAGCGGGGTGTCTCCCTATATAGCTATAACGATTACAAGCGGGGCGTCTCCCATATAGCTACAATGCTTACAACAAGACAGTCCCGCCAATACAAGCAGACAGTGTAATGACCGGAATTCAACCACCGTGAAAATTCGTTCTCTGTTCAAAGAGCGTGATGTTTCCTTTGTTTGAAATTGTGAAATTCTGTCTGCTACCTTTAATTTGTTAGGCGTGGTTGACTTATGTTTAACCTTGAACTAATTTACATAAATTAATTTATTATTAATTAATTTACATAATTACACTAATTTAAATAATTACATTAATTAATTTTTTTTTAACTTTTTTTAACTTTTTTTTTACATCTCTTAGAATGTCATTAAACATACTTAAAACACAAAAAATTCACATTTAATATTTTCCAACTTCAAAATGGGAATGATATAGATATGTGTGTCGCAACTTTTACTATTAGAAAATTAATATTTGTAGTGACCAATTTTTTTTAGTAAGCCAGCATATCAAACGTTTAGAATGTCTATTAAAACATCGGAGATGTAAGAAAAGGAATTTGTATTCATGATATGTCGGATAGATAGGTTAACATAGAGAAAATCTAAGTATAAGAATGAATAAATTCTTTATCAACATCTATTGACAGATACTTGGGATAGCTTTAACGGAATCTAAGTATTAGAGTGAGTAAATTCTTTATCAATGTCTTTTGACAGATACGTTTGATAACACTGACATAATTTAAGTATCAAATTGAACAAATTCCTTATTAACATTCTTCATCGATATCATTTGTCTGCTACGTCGGACAGCATTGACAAAATCTATCTATTAGAATGAATAAATTCTTTATCATCAGCCGTTGTCGGATTTGTCATTATGAAAAAAAATTGTAAGTAAGTAACAAACTCTTTCTTTAATTCACCTATTGCATACAAAAAACAGAAATTATAAAAAAAAATAATTAGGCATTGAGATTGGCAATGATCCGCCCAAACCCATAGGCAAAGGAAGTGAGAGAGACAAAAACACGTATAAATATAAGGATTCTGACATACAAAGTAACAATCACAGGCATTGAGATTGGCAACCATCCGCCCAGACACATAGGCAAGGAGAGTGAGAGAGACAAAAACAAATATAAATATATGGATTCAGGCATACAAACTGACAGAGACAGGCACTGAGATAAGCAAACACCCGCCCAGACACATAAGCAGAGGAAGTGAGAGAGACAAAAACACATATAAATGTAAGGATTCTGACATACAAAGCAACAATCACAGTCATTGAGATAGACAAACATCCACCCAGACACATAGGCAGCGAGAGTGAGAGAGACAGAAACACATATAAATTTATTGATTCTGACATACAAAGGAACAATCAGAGGCATTGAGATAGGCAAACAGCAGCCCAGACACATAAGTAGAGAAAGTGAAAGAAACAAAAACACATATAAATATATAGATTCTGACATACAAATCGACAAAGACAGTCACTGAGATAAGCAAACATCCGCCCAGACACATAGACAAGGAGAGTAAGAGAGAAAAAAACACATGCAAATATATTGATTCAGGCCTACACACCGACAGAGACAGGCATTGAGATAGGCAAACGCCCGCCCAGACACATAAGCAGAGAAAGTGAGGGAGACAAAAAAACATATAAATATATGGATTCTGACATACAAACCGACAAAAACAGGCATTAAGATAGGCAAACATCCGCCCAGACACATAAGCAGAGGAAGTGAGAGAGACAAAAACACATATAAATATATAGATTCTTACATACAAATCGAGAAAGACAGGCATTGAGATAGGCAAACATCCGCCCAGACACATAAGCAGAGGAAGTGAGAGAGACAAAATCACATATAAATATATGGATTCAGGCATACAAACCGACAGAGACAGGTACTGAGATAAGCAAACACCCATCCAGACACATAAGCAGAGGAAGTGAGAGAGACAAAAACACATATAAATGTAAGGATTCTGACATACAAACCCACAAAGACAGGCATTGAAATAGGCAAACATCCGCCCAGACACATAGGCAAGGAGAGTGAGAGAGACAAAAACACATATAAATATATGGATTCAGGCATACAAACTGACAGAGACATGTACTGAGATAAGCAAACACCCGCCCAGACACATAAGCAGAGGAAGTGAGAGAGACAAAAACACATATAAATGTAAGGATTCTGACATACAAAGCAACAATCACAGGCATTAAGATAGTCAAACATCCGCCCAGACACATAGGCAAGGAGAGAGAGAGAGACAAAAACACGTAGAAATATATAGATTCATTCATACACACTAACAATCACAGGCATTGAGATAGGCAAACACCCACCCATACACATAAGCAGAGGAAGTGAGAGAGACAAAAACACATATAAATGTAAGGATTCTGACATACAAAGCAACAATCATCATCATTGAGATAGACAAACATCCACCTAAACACATAGGCAAGGAGAGAGAGAGTGACAAAAACACATATAAATATATAGATTCATTCATACAAAGGAACAATCACAGGCATTGAGATAGGCAAACACCTGCCCAGACACATAAGTAGAGAATGTGAAAGAGACAAAAACACATATAAATATATAGATTCTGACACAAAAATCGACAAAGACAGTCACTGAGATAAGTAAACATCTGCTCAGACACATAGGCAAGGAGAGTAAGAGAGACAAAATCATTTGCAAATATATTGATTTAGGCATACACACCGACAGAGACAGGCATTGAGATAGGCAAACGCCCGCCTATACACATAAGCAGAGGAAGTGAGAGAGACAAAAAACACATATAAATATATGGATTCAGACATACAAACCATCAAAAACAGGCATTGAGATAGGCAAACATCCGCCCAGACACATAAGCAGAGGAAGTGAGAGAGACAAAAACACCTATTAATATATAGATTCTGACATACAAATCGACAAAGACAGACACTGAGATAAGCAAACATCCGCCCAGACACATAAGCAGGGAGAGTGAGAGAGACAGAAACATATGCAAATATATTGATTCTGATATACAAACCAACAACGACAGGCATTGAGATAGGCAAACATCCGCCCAGACACATAAGCAGAGGAAGTGAGAGAGACAAAAACACATATAAATGTAAGGATTCTGACATACAAAGCAACAATCACAGGCATTGAGATAGGCAAACACCCAACCAGACACATAAGCAGAGGATGTGAGTGAGACAAAAAAACATATAAATATATGGATTCAGTCATACAAACCGACAAAGACAGGTACTGAGATAAGCAAACACCCCCCCAGAAACATGAGCAGAGGACGTGAGAGAGACAAAAACACATATAAATGTAAGGATTCTGACATACAAAGCAACAATCACAGGCATTGAGATAGGCAAACATCCGCCCAGAAACATAGGCAAGGAGAGTGAGAGAGACAAAAACCCATATAAATATATGGATTCAGGCATACAAACTGACAGAGACAGGCACCGAGATAAGCAAACACCCGCCCAGACACATAAGCAGAGGAAGTGAGAGAGACAAAAACACATATAAATGTAAGGATTCTGACATACAAAGCAACAATCACCATCATTGAGATAGACAAATAACCGCCTAGACACATAGGCAAGGAGAGCGAGAGTGACAAAAACACATATAAATATATAGATTCAGACATACAAAGGAACAATCACAGGCATTGAGAAAAGCAAACATCCGCCCAGACACATAAGAAGAGGAAGTAAAAGAGACAAAAACATATATAAATATATAGATTCTGGCACACAAATCGAGAAAGACAGTCACTGAGATAAGAAAACATCCGCCCAGACACATAGGCAAGGAGAGTGAGAGAGACAAAAACACATGCAAATATATTGATTCAGGCATACAAACCGACAGAGACGGGCATTGAGACAGGGAAAAACCCACCCAGACACATAAGCAGAGGAAGTGAGGGAGACAAAAAACACATATAAATGTATGGATTCTGACATACAAACCGACAAAAACAGGCATTGAGATTGGCAAACATTCGCCCAGACACATAAGCAGAGGAAGTGAGAGAGACAAAAACATATATAAATAAATAGATTCTGACATACAAATCGACAAAGACAGTCACTGAGATAAGCAAACATCCGCCCAGACACATAGGCAAGAAGAGTGAGAGAGACAAAAACAAATGCAAATATATTGATTCAGGCATACAAACCGACAGAGACAGGCATTGAGATAGACAAAAACCTACAAACTGACAGAGACAGGCACTGAGATAAGCAAAAACCCGCCCAGACACATAAGCAGAGGAAGTGAGAGAGACAAACACACATATAAATGTGAGGATTCTGACATAAAAAGCAAAAATCACCATCATTGAGATAGACAAACATCCGCCTAGACACATAGCTAAGGAGAGCCAGAGTGACAAAACACATATAAATATATAGATTCAGACATACAAAGGAACAATCACAGGCATTAAGATAGGCAAACACCCGCCCAGACACATAAGTAGAGGAAGTGAAAGAGACAAAAACATATATAAATATATAGATTCTGACATAAAAATCGACAAAGACAGTCACTGAGATAAGCAAACATCCGCCCAGACACATAGGCAAGGATAGTGAGAGAGAAAAAAACACATGAAAATATATTGATTCAGTCATACAAACCTACAGAGACAGTCATTGATATAGGAAAACATCCACCCAGACACATAAGCAGAGGAAGTGAGAGAGTCAAAAAACACATATAAATATATGGATTCTGACATACAAGCCGACAAAAACAGGCATTGAGATAGGCAAACATCCGCCCAGACACATAATCAGAGGAAGTGAGAGAGACAAAAACAAATATAAATATAAAGATTCTGACATACAAATCGACAAAGACAGTCACTGAGATAAGCAAACATCGGCCCAGACACATAGGCAAGGAGAGTGAGAGAGACAAAAACACCTGCAAATATCTTGATTCAGCCATACAGACCGACAGAGACAGGCATTGAGATAGGCAAAAACCCACCCAGACACATAAGCAGAGGAAGTGAGGGAGACAAAAACACATAAATATATGGATTCTGACATACAAGCCGACAAAAACAGGCATTGAAATAGGCAAACCCCCGCCCAGACACATAAGCAGAGGAAGTGAAAGAGACAAAAACACCTATAAATATATAGATTCTGACATACAAATTGACAAAGACAGGCATTGAGATAAGCAAACATCCGCCCAGACACATAGAAAGGGAGAGTGAGAGAGTAAAAAACACATGCAAATATATTGATTCAGGCATACAAACCGGCAGAGACAGGCATTGAGATAGGCAAACACCCGCCCAGACACATAAGTAGAGGAAGTGAAAGAGACAAAAACATATATAAATATATAGATTTTGACATACAAATCGACAAAGACAGTCACTGAGATAAGCAAACATCTGCCCAGACACATAGGCAAGGAGAGTGAGAGAAAGACAAAAACACATGCAAATATATTGATTTAGGCATAAAAACCGACAGAGACAGACATTGAGATAGGCAAAAACCCACCCAGACACATAAACAGAGGAAGTGCGGGAGACAAAAAACACATATAAATATATGGAATCCGACATAAAAGCCGACAAAAACAGGCATTGAGATAAGCAAACATCCGCCCAGACACATAAGCAGACGAAGTGAGAGAGACAAAAACATATATAAATATATAGATTCTGACATACAAATCGACAAAGACAGTCACTGAGATAAGAAAACATCCACCCAGACACATAGACAAGGAGAGTGAGAGAGACAAAAACATATGCAAATATATTGATTTAGGCATACAAACCGACAGAGACAGGCATTGAGATAGGCAAAAACCCACCCAGACACATAAGCAGAGGAAGTGAGGGAGACAAAAAATACATAAATATATTGATTCTGACATACAAGCCGACGAATACAGGCATTGAGATAGGCAAACACCCACCCAGACACATAAGCAGAGGAAGTGAGAGAGACAATAACAACTATAAATATATAGATTCTGACATACAAATCGACAAAGACAGGCATTGAGATAAGCAAACATCCGCCCAGACAAATAGGCAGGGAGAGTGAGAGAGTCAAAAACACATGCAAATATATTGATTCAGACATACAAACCGACAGAAACGGGCACTGAGATAAGCATACACCTGCCCAGACACATAAGCAGAGGAAGTGAGGGAGACAAAAACACGTATAAATATAAGAATTCTGACATACAAACCGACATTGAGATAGGCAAACATCCGCACAATCACATAAGCAGAGGAAGTGTGAGAGATAAAAACACATGTAAATTTAAGGATTCTGACACACAAACCAACACAGACAGGCATTGAGATAGGCAAACACCCACCCAGACAAATAAGCAGAGGAAGTGAGGGAGACAAAAACACATAAATATATGGATTCAGACATACAAACTGACAGGGACAGGCACTGAGATAAGCAAACACCCACCCAGACACATAAGCAGTGGAATATGAGAGACAAAAAATACATATAAATGTAAGGACTCTGAGATACAAAGCAACAATCACTGGCATTGAGATAGACAAACATCAACCCAGACAAATAAGCAGAGGAAGTGAGAGAGACAAAAACACTAATAAATAAATGGATTCTCACATACAAACCAACAAAGACAGACACTGAGATAGGCAATCATCCGCCCAGACACATAGGCCCAGAGAGTGAGAGAGACGAAAATCCAATCAAATATATATATTCAGACATACAAAGCAACAATGACAGGCTTAGAGATAGGCAAACACCCTCCCAGACATAGAAGCGGAGGAAGTGAGAAAGAGACACAAAAAAAACAGAAAAAAATTAATTGATTATGACATACAAACAAACAAAGACAGGCATTGAGATAGGCACACTCTCGCTCTGACGCACAGTCATAAGGAGAGAGATATCCAAAAAGTTGGGTTGGTCTAGGTTCACTTGGAGTGGCGCGCCACTCTAAGTGAACCTAGATCAACCCAACTTTTTGGATATATCTCTCCTTATGACTGTGCGTCTGAGCGAGAGTTTGCATATCTCAATGCCTGTCATTGTTGGTTTGTATGTCAGAATCCATTTATTTATATGTCTTTTTTTTGTCTCTCCCTCTAACTTCCTCCGCTTATGTGTCTGGGCGGGTGTTTGCCTATCTCTAAGCCTGTCATTTTTGCTTTGTATGTCTGACTCTATATATTTGCATGGGTTTTCGTCTCTCTCTCTCTCTGGGCCTATGTGTCTTGGCGGATGTTTGCTTATCTCAGTGTCTGTCTTTGTTGGTTTGTATGTGAGAATCCATTTATTTATTAGTGTTTTTGTCTCTCTCACTTCCTCTGCTTATTTGTCTTGGTTGATGTTTGCCTATCTCAATGCCTGTGATTGTTGCTTTGTATGTCAGATTCCTTAAATTTATATGTGTTTTTTGTCTCTCACACTTCCTCTGCTTTTGTGTCTGGGTGGGTGTTTGCTTATCTCAGTGCCTGTCCCTGTCGGTTTGTATGCCTGAATCCATATATTTATATGTGTTTTTGTCTCCCTCACTTCCTCTGCTTATTTGTCTGGGCGGATGTTTGCCTATATCAATGCCTGTCTTTGTTGGTTTGTGTGTCAGAATCCTTACATTTATGTGTGTTTTTATCTCTCCCACTTCCTCTGCTTATGCGATTGGGCGGATGTTTGGCTATCTCAATGTCGGTTTGTATGTCAGAATCCATATATTGATACGTGTTTTTGTCTCTCTCACTTCCTCTACTTATTTGTCTGGGCGGATTTTTGCCAATCTCAATGGCTGTCTCTGACGGTTTGTATGTCTGAATCAATATATTTTCTGGTGTTTTTGACTCTCTCACTCTCCCTGCCTATTTGTCTGGGCGGATGTTTGCTTATCTTAATGCCTGTCTTTGTCGTTTTGTATGTCAGAATCTACATATTTATAGGTGTTTTTGTCTCTCTCATTTCATCTGCTTATGTGTCTGGGCGGATGTTTGCCTATCTCAATGCCTGTTTTTGTCGGCTTGTATGTCAGAATCCATATATTTATGTGTTTTTTGTATCCCTCACTTCCTCTGCTTATGTGTCTGGGTAGGCTTTTGCCTATCTCAATGCCTGTCTCTGTCGGATTGTATGCCTGAATCAATATATTTGTATGTGTTTTTGTCTCTCTCACTCTCCTTGTCTATGTCTCTGGGCGGATGTTTGCTTATCTCAGTGACTGTCTTTGTCGATTTGTATGTCAGAATCTATATATTTATATATGTTTTTGTCTCTCTCACTTCCTCTGCTTATGTGTCTGGGCGGATGTTTGCCTATCTCAATGCCTGTTTTTTTCGGCTTGAATGTCGGAATCCATATATTTATATGTGTTTTTGTCTCCCTCACTTCCTCTGCTTATATGTCTGGGTGGGTTTTTGCCTATCTCAATGCCTGTCTCTGTCGGTTTGTATGCCTGAATCAATATATTTGCATTTGTTTTTGTCTCTCTCACTCTCCTTCCCTCTGTGCCTGGGCAGATGTTTGCTTATCTCAGTGACTGTCTTTGTCGATTTGTATGTCAGAATCTATATATTTATATATGTTTTTGTCTCTTTCACTTCCTGTACTTATGTGTCTGGGTAGGTGTTTGCCTATCTCAATGCCTGTGATTGTTCCTTTGTATGTCTGAATCTAAAAATTTATATGTATTTTTTTCACTCTCACTCTCCTTGCCTTTGGTTCTAGGCGGATGTTTGTCTGTCTCAATGATAGTGATTGTTGCTTAGTATATAAGAATCCTCACATTTATATAGGTTTTTGTCTCTCTCATTTTCTCTGCTTATGTGTCTGGGCGGGTGTTTGCTTATCTCAGTGCCTGTCTCTGTCAGTTTGTAGGTTTTTGTCTATCTCAATGCCTGTCTCAGTCGGTTTGTATGCCTTAATCAATATATTTGCATGTGTTTTTGTCTCTCACTCTCCTTGCCTATGTGTCTGGGTGGATGGTTGCTTATCTCAGTGACTGTCTTTGTCGATTTGTATGTCAGAATCAATATATTTATATATGTTTTTGTCTCTCTCACTTCCTCTGCTTATGTGTCTGGGCGGATGTTTGCTAATCTCAATGACTGTTTTTGTCGGATTGTATGTCAGAATCCATATATTCATATGTTTTTTTTGTCTCCCTCACTTCCTCTGCTTATGTGTCTGGGTGGGTTTTTGCCTATCTCAATGCCTGTCTCTGTCGGTTTGTATGCCTGAATCAATATATTTGCATGTGTTTTTGTCTCTCTCACTCTCCTTGCCTATGTGTCTGGGCGGATGTTTGCTTATCTCAGTGACTGTCTTTGTCAATTTGTGTGTCAGATTCTATATATTTATATATGTTTTTGTCTCTTTTACTTCCTCTACTTATGTGTCTGGGCGGATGTTTGCCTTTCTCAATGCCTGTGATTGTTCCTTTGTATGTTTGAATCTATATATTTATATGTGTTTTTGTCACTCTCGCTCTCCTTGCCTATGTGTCTAGGCGGATGTTTGTCTATCTCAATGATGGTGATTGTTGCTTTGTATGTCAGAATCCTTACATTTATATGTATTTTTGTCTCTCTCACTTCCTCTGCTTATGTGTCTGGGCGGGTGTTTGCTTATCTCGGTGCCTGTCTCTGTCAGTTTGTATGCCTGAATCCATATATTTATATGTGTTTTTGTCTCTCCCACTCTCCTTGCCTATGTGTCTGGGCTGATGTTTGCCTATCTCAATGCCTGTGATTGTTGCTTTGTATGTCAGAATCCTTACATTTATATGTGTTTTTGTCTCTCTAACTTCCTCTGCTTATGTGTCTGGGTGGGTGTTTGCTTATCTCAGTGCCTGTCTCTGTCAGTTTGTATGCCTGAATCCATATATTTATAGGTGTTTTTGTCTCACTCACTTCCTCTGCTTATGTGTCTGGGTAGATGTTTGCCTATCTCAATGCCTGTCTTTGTCTGTTTGTATGTCAAAATCAATATATTTTCATATGTCTCCGTCTCTCTAAATATCGCTGCTTATGTCTGTGGGCAGAGGTTTGCCTATCTCAATGACTGTCTTTGTCGATTTGTATGTCAGAATCTATATATTTATAGGTGTTTTTGTCTCCCTCACTTCCTCTGCTTATGTGTCTGGGCGGATGTTTGCCTATCTCAATGCCTGTCTTTGTCGGTTTTTAAGTCAGAATCCATATATTTATTTGTGTTTTTTGTCTCCCTCACTTCCTCTGCTTATGTGTATGGGCGGGCGTTTGCCTTTCTCAATGCCTGTCTCTGTCGGTGTGTATGCCTGAATCAATATATTTGCATGTGTTTTTGTCTGTCTTACTCTCCTTGCCTATGTGTCTGAGCAGATGTTTGCTTATCTCAGTGACTGTCTTTGTCGATTTTTATGTCAGAATCTATATATTTATATGTGTTTTGTCTCTTTCACTTCCTCTACTTATGTGTCTGGGCGGGTGTTTGCCTATCTCAATGCCTGTGATTGTTCATTGTATGTTTGAATCTATATATTTATATGTGTTTTGTCACTCTCGCTCTCCTTGCCTATGTGTCCAGGCGGATGTTTGTCTATATCAATGATGGTGATTGTTGCTTTGTATTTCAGAATCCTTACATTTATATGTGTTTTTGTCTCTCTCACTTCCTCTGCTTATGTGTCTGGGCGGGTGTTTGCCTATCTCAATGCCTGTGATTGTTCCTTTGTATTTCTGAATCTATATATTTATATGTGTTTTTGTCACTCTCGCTCTCCTTGCCTATGTGTCTGGGCGGATGTTTGTCTATATGAATGCCTGTGATTGTTGCTTTGTATGTCGGAATCCTTAAATTTATATGTGTTTTTGTCTCTCTCACTTCCTCTGTTTATGTGTCTGAGCGGGTGCTTGCTTATCTCAGTACCTGTCTCTGTCAGTTTTTATGTCTGAATCCGTATATTTATATGTGTTTTTGTCTCTCTCACTCTCCTTGCCTATGTGTCTCGGCGGATGTTTGCCTATCTCAATGCTTGTCTTTGTTGGTTTGTATGTCAGAATCCTTACATTTATATGTATTTTTGTCTCTCTCACTTCCTCTGCTTATGTGTCTGGGCGGATGTTTGCTTATCTCAGTACCTGTCTCTGTCGATTTGTATGCCTGAATGCATATATTTATATGTGTTTTTGTCTCCCTCACTTCCTCTGCTTATGTGTCTGGGCGGAGGTTTGCTTATTTCAGTGCCTGTCTGTGTCGCTTTGTATGTCAGAATCTATATATTAATAGGTGTTTTTGTCTCTCTCACTTCCTCTGCTTATGTGTCTGGGTGGATTTTTGCCTATCTCAATGCCTGTTTTTGTCGGTTTGTTTGTCAGAATCCATATATTTATATGTGTTTTTTGTCTCCCTCAATTCCTCTGCTTATGTGTCTGGGCGGGCGTTTGCCTATCTCAGTGCCTGTCTCTGTCGGTGTGTATGCCTGAATCAATATATTTGCATGTGTTTTTTGTCTCTCTTACTCTCCTTGCCTATGTGTCTGAGCAGATGTGTGCTTCTCTCAGTGACTGTTTTTGTCGATTTGTATGTCAGAATCTATATATTTATATGTGTTTTTGTCTCTTTCACTTTCTCTACTTATGTGTCTGGGCGGGTGTTTGCCTATCTCAATGCCTTTGATTGTTCCTTTGTATGTCTGAATCTATGTATTTATATGTGGTTTTGTCACTCTCGCTCTCCTTGCCTATTTGTCTGGGTGGATGTTTGTCTATCTTAATGCCTGTGATTGTTGTTTTGTATGTCAGAATCCTTACATTCATATGTGTTTTTGTCTCTCTCACTTCCTCTGCTTATGTGTCTGGGTGGGTGTTTGCATATCTCAGTGCCTGTCTCTATCGGTTTGTATGCCTGAATCCATATATTTATATGTGTTTTTGTCTCTCTCACTCTCCTTGCCTATGTGTCTGGGCGGATGTTTGCCTATCTCAATGCCTGTGATTGTTGATTTGTATGTCAGAAACCTTACATTTATATGTGTTTTTGTCTCTCTCACTTCCTCTGCTTATGTGTCTGGGCGGGTGTTTGCTTATCTCAGTACCTGTCTCTGTCGGTTTGTATCCTTGAATCATTACATTTACACGTGTTTTTGTTTCTCTCAGTGTCCTCGCCTATGGGTCTGGGCGGATGTTTGTCTATCTCAATGCTTGTCACCGTCGGTTTGTGGGTTAGAATCCTTACATTTATATGTATTTTTGTATCCCTAACTTAATCTGCTTATGTGTCTGGGTGGGTGTTTGCTTATCTCAGTGCCTGTCTCTGTCGGTTTGTATGCCTGAATCCATATATGTATATGTGTTTTTGTCTCCCTCACTTCCTCTGCTTATGTGTCTGGGTGGATGTTTGCTTATTTCAATGCCTGTCTTTGTCGATTTGTATGTCAGAATATATATATTAATAGGTGTTTTTGTCTCTCTCACTTCCTCTGCTCATGTGTCTGAGCGGATGTTTGCCTATATCAATGCCTGTCTTTGTCGGTTTGTTTGTCAGAATCAATATATGCATATGTTTTTTTTTTCTCCCTCACTTCCTCTGCTTATGTGTCTGGGCGGGCTTTTGCCTATCTCAGTGCCTGTCTCTGTCGGTGTGTATGCCTGAATCAATATATTTGCATGTGTTTTTTGTCTCTCTTAATCTCCTTGCCTATGTGTCTGAGCAGATGTGTGCTTCTCTCAGTGACTGTTTTTGTCGATTTTTATGTCATAATCTATATATTTATATGTGTTTTTGTCTCTTTCACTGTCTCTACTTATGTGTCTGGGCGACTGTTTGCCTATCTCAAGGCCTTTGATTGTTCCTTTGTATGTCTGAATCAATATATTTATATATGTTTTTGTCACTCTCACTCTCCTTGCCTATGTGTCTGGGTGGATGTTTGTCTATCTTAATGCCTGTGATTGTTGTTTTGTATGTCAGAATCCTTACATTCATATGTGTTTTTGTCTCTCTCACTTCCTCTGCTTATGTGTCTGGGTGGGTGTTTGCATATCTCAGTGCCTGTCTCTATCGGTTTGTATGCCTGAATCCATATATTTATATGTGTTTTTGTTTCTCTCACTCTCCTTGCCTATGTGTCTGGGCGGATGTTTGCCTATCTCAATGCCTGTGATTGTTGATTTGTATGTCAGAATCCTTACATTTATGCGTGTTTTTGTCCCTCTCACTTCCTCTGCTTATGGGTCTGGGCGGATGATTGCCTATCTCAATGCCTAATTATTTTTTTTTATAATTTCTGTATTGTGTATGCATGAGGTAAATTCAAGAAAGAGTTTGTTACTTACTTACAATTTTTTTTTATAATGACAAATCCGACAGCGGCTGGTGATAAAGAATTTATTCATTCTAATAGATAGATTTTGTCAATGTTATCTGACGTAGCCGACAAATGATATCGATAACGAATTTTAATAAAGAATTTGTTCAATTTGATACTTAAATTATGTCAGTGTTATCAAACGTATCTGTCAAAAGATATTGATAAAGAATTTACTCACTCTAATACTTAGATTCCGTTAAAGCTATCCCAAATATCTGACAAGAGATATTGATAGAGAACTTATGCATTCCTATGTTTAGATGTTATCTACATTAACCTTTCTATCTGACACCCGATGCATGCAAATTCTTCTTCTTCGATCTCCATTGTTATAATATACATTCTAAGCATTTAATATTATAGCATAGTCAAAAAAAATGTTCACTACAAATATTAATTTTCTAATAGTAAGAGTTGCGATACACATATCTATATCATTCCCATTTTGAAGTTGGAAAATATTAAATATGAATTTTTTGTGTTTTAAGTGTGTTTCATGACATTATAAGAGATGTAAAAAAAATAATTAATGTAATTATGTAAATTAATGTAATTATGTAAATTAATGTAATTATGTAAATTAATTAATAAAAAATTAATTTATGTAAATTAGTTCAAGGTTAAACATAAGTCAACCACGCCTAACAAATTAAAGGTAACAGACAGAATTTCACAATTTCAAACAAAGGAAACATCCCGCTCTTTGAACAGAGCACGAATTTTCACGGTGGTTGAATTCCGGTCATTACACTGTCTGCTCGTATTGGCGGGACAGTCTTGTTGTAAGCATTGTAGCTATATGGGAGACACCCCGCTTGTAATAGTTATAGCTATATAGGGAGACACCCCGCTTGTAATCGTTATAGCTAATAGGGAGACACCCCGCTTGTAATTGTTATAGCATTACTACTGCTGTGTCAACCCTGGAGTTTTCGTTATGTGGTCTTTTAACCATTTTTTTAAAAATGGCTACCTCAAAGTTCTCATCAGGTGGGTTTGATAAAAAAGGGCGTGGAGGAGGGGGGATAGGTGCCCTCCAATCTCCTTTGACTCTTAAAAAGCAAACTAGAACTTTTAATTTCCAATCGAATGAGCCCTCTTTGAAGTTTGTACGAGCATCCCTTCCATAAGACCCATATGTGGCCCCAGAGCATAACTAACCCCGCCTTCCTCAAGACCCGGGGGGTTTATGTTGACACTAGAGTGTTTGTTACCTGATGTTTTAACTGTTTTAAAAAAAATAGATATCTCAAAATTTTTATCGAATATATTTGGGAAAAAGGGCATAAGGGGGGGGGGGGGCTGGCTACCCTCCAACATCTTTTGACGCTTAAAAAGTTAACTAGAACTTTTAATTTCCAATCAAATGAGCCCTCTCTGAAGTTTATATGACCATTACTTCCGTAAGAACCATATATGCCCCCAGGGCATAACTAATCACCCTTGCCCTAAAGACCTTGGGAGGGAGTGTCATGCTCAACGATATAATTTCCAGAGCTTTCAACTACGTGGAACAAAATGGCTATCTCAAAATTTTGATTGAATGAGTTTGGGGAAGTGCTGGGCGTGGAAGAGGTGTTAGTTGCATTCCAATCACCTTTGACCATTATAAAGAGCAATACCCATTTAAATCTAAATCGAATTAGCCCTTTTTGAAGTTTCTACTACAACGCTTACTATAAAAACCTTATATGCCCCCAGGGCATAACTTACAACCCCTGGCCTGAGGGCTGTGGGGGGGGGGTTGCATCCTCAAAGACCTAATTTCCAGAGCTTTCAACCACGTTGAACGAAATGGCTATCTCAAAATTTTGATTGGATATGTTTGGGGAAAAGGTGGGTGTGAAAGAGGGGTTAGTTGCCCTCCAATCACTTTCCAGCATTAAAAAGAGCACTATCCCTTTGAATTTCCAATCGAATGAGCCCTTTTTGAAGTTCCTACGACAAAGCTTTCTATAAAAAGCTTATATGCACCCAGGGCATAACTTACAACCCTTGCCCTGAGGGCTGTGGGGGAGTGTTCTCCTCAAAATGATAATTTCTATGTGAAAATCAACTACGTAGAACAAGATGGCTTTCTCAAAATTTTGATTGGATGTGTTTGGGGAAATCGTTGGCGTGGAAGGGATGTTCGTTGCCTTTCAATCACTTTTGACCCTTAAAAAGAGCACTAGAACTTTCGATTTCCAATCGAATGAGCCCCTTTTGAAGTTTTTATGACGACCCCTTCCATATGAAGTGCCTCTGGAAAAAAAAGTAAAAAATCAATCAATAAATAATAAAACATTGGAGCCGTATGGCCTTTGCTATAGGCAACGCTATAGCGTTGCCTCTGATGGGAGCGTCCATCCAATCTTTGTAGGGTATTTCACGAAATATCCTGCCTCATGGTCAACCACTTACATGGACGACCACTGATTGAATTTAGCAGCACTAGTCCGGCCTCTGTTTGTGCCTACTATCACGGGACAGTTTTCACCACTATGTACCCAGCTATATCTTTCATCCCAGTATCTTTTGACTCTTAAAAAGTGAACTGGAACTTTCAATTTCGTATCAAATGAGCCCACTCTGAAGTTTATAGGAGAATCCCTTTCATAAGAACCATATACACCCCCAGAAAAACACTTACAACGCCTACCCACCCGGTCCCTTGGGGGGTTGTGTTGACACCGGAGTTTTTGTTATCTAATATTCAAACAATTATCAAAAAACTGGCTTTCCCAAAATTTTTAGCGGATGGGTATGGGAAAAAAGGGCATGGGGTAGGGGGAGGCTAGTTGCCCTTAAGCCTCTTGACTCTTAAAAAGTAAACTAGAACTTTCAATTTTCAATCAAATGAGCCATCTATGAAGTTTATACGAGCATCCTTTTCATAAGAAAGATACACGCGTTTAGGGCATAACTTAGAACACCTTCTCCCGGGCCCTGGGGGGGGGGGCTTGTGTTGACACCGGAGTTTTCTTATTCGACCTTTGAACTATTTCTTTTTAACAAAATGTGTACCTCAAAATTTTCATCAGATGGGTTTGGAACAAGAAGGCGAGAAGAAACACCGGAAGAAAGAAGAAAAGAACACCGGAGTTTTTGTTATCTGAACTTTGTTATCTGAACAATAGGAAGTGCGTCTGGGAAAAAAAATAAATGGAATGTGGGGGGGGGGGGGGGTTTAGTTGCCCTTGGATCTCTTTTGACTATTAAAAAGTGAACTCGAACTTTTAATTTCCAATCGAATGAGCCCTCTCTGAAGTTTATACGAGCACCCCTTTCATAAGAATAGTCCAGGACTTTTAGCTCAAAAAAGTGTCGAACCCGGACAAAATTGCAATATAAACGAAAATGGTACCAAAATGATCAGAAAAAAATTCTGTACATGATACTAAAAGTCCCAATAAATCCGAGTGGGGCGAGTACCCGAAAAACAGGGGAAAAGCGGGAAATGCGGGGGAAAATGGGAAAAATGCCGAACATGCCCAGAAAATAGTTTAAAGTGAGTTTTCTGAGGTTTTCACATACGCTGATTACGAAATTGACATCTAAAATTCAGTATAGAAAAAGAGTACTACGGAAAACAGGGGAACAGGGGAAAGAGGGGAGAAAAGAGAAGAATAGAGGGTAGGGGTAGAAAGCGGTTTGAAAGATATTTTCTGGGGTATTCCTATCTGGTGATTACGAAATTGAAAACTAAAATGATATAAAAAAATTGATTAACATAAAACGGAGAAATGGGGGGGGGGGGAGGGAGGGAAAAAGGGAACTAGACAGGGTAGGGGTAGAAAGCATGTGGAAATGTTTACAAATGTTAATACAGGAGATATATAGAGGTTCGGCTACCCCATAGGTTCGGAAAAGACAAAGAAAAACTCGAGAAAGAAATACGGAAAGATACTGAAATTACTTTATTCCGTATTCCTCGCCGTTATCAACAAGCGCGTGGGTTCGTCAACATAATCCTGTTCTAATTCGACATTCAGTAAGAGAAGCAAGGTAGACTAGTCACCACGGAGTTCCAGTGCCGACGACAAAACCTATCCTGATAGAATGACATCTAGCGGATCCAATAGTCCCCAGTCTGCGTGGATGCTTACACATGTGACATGGTAGCAGGATAAATCAAGGTACGACGAGATTTTTTTGTTAAGTCAAGCATAATTTTGCGTATCGGCAACTCTTCTTTCAGTACTAAGCCAAGTTTAATTCATTATTTTCCCTGAGTGCCTGAATTCATGGTGAATTCAGGCACCATAAGCAATATGGAAAGAAGCGAAAACGGACTCGATTCACCACCTGCCAGTGTCAGATCGTGTCACTGTAGTTGACGGAGGTTGGCTGCTTCAGCAAGTACCTTGGAAGATTGTTGATACTTATGATTCAATCTGTGACAGCTATGTTAGTTTCGTTACTCGACGCTGTACCTCCCCTACTGTTGTCTTCGATGGATACAGCGCTGGTCCAACCACTAAAGATGCTACCCACAACCGACGGTGTAAGGGAAGCCAGCATCAAGTGATCGATTTCAGTTTAGGGATGAAGCTCCAGAAAAAGAAGGAAGAGTTTTTGAGCAACTCTCAGAACAAACAGCGAATTATAAGCTACATCGGGGAAAAAATCAGAGCCAAAGGATTTGAAGTCGTCCATGCGAAGGACGATGCTGACTATCTAATCGTGAAGACTGCCGTAACGAAAGCAGAAAACTCTGAAACAATAGTTCTTGGCAACGACACTGACCTTCTGATTCTACTATTGTATCACCTCCCTCCTAGTGCAAAAACCCTTTACTTCGAATCGTCAACGAACGCAAAAGAAGCGATAACACGGTTCTGGTGCCTCAGCGAAGTTAAAAAAAAAATGGGAGAAGTATCCAGGCAACTTCTGGTAGGGCACGCATTCTTGGGATGTGACACGACCTCACGAGTTTTCGGACTTGGAAAGCAAGCTGTGCTACCTCTTTTGAAGAAGAGCGAAGTGTTCAGAAAAAAATGCGAAGTGTTTCTGGATGAATCATCGTCTAAAGATGAAATTGTGAAAGCGGGTGAATATCTTCTCCGCAGCTTGTATAAAGCACGACCAAACGAAGATCTCACTAAGCTGCGACATCGAATTTTCTTTGAAAAAGTTTCTTCGTCAAATACTACGGCGTTTGTTAAGCCTGAAAGGCTTCTGCCAACCGAAGCTGCAGCTTCATTCCACTCCCAGTGAGTGTGCCTCCAGGTATCCTTTTGGAAAGGGGAACCAGCTGACCTCGACCCGGATGATTGGGTTTGGGTCCCCAGAGACCATAAATACTCACGTGTGATGACAGATTTGTTGCCCGCACCTCAGACTCTTTTGAGTGTCGTGAGATGCAACTGTAAGACAGGCTGCGAGAACTCACGATGCAGCTGTAAGAAAAATGGATTAGCGTGTACGTTCGCGTGCGGAGAATGTCAGGGTATCAACTGTTTGAACAGGGACAACAAGATTGTCGAAGACGAGGAGCTCGACTAGTGACATCAATGCTGTGTTTTTCAAGTCCACTCTACTGCCTTAAAAAGTGCAGATTTTACCTATAGTTACTGAAGTTCTTTTCTTAGTTTTTTATTCAACGATATTGCCTTCGAAAGTACAAATTTTACCTATAATAGCTGAAATTTTATACTGTGATCACTGCCAAGTGGTTGTTTTCTTTATGTTTAGTAATTCAAATGGTTGTAAGAAATGTCTGGGATTCAAGAAAGTAAAAGTTTGATATTTAAGCGAGTTACTTTGTTCATAGGCCTACATATTAGCCATTAGCAGCTGGCTCAGGAGTCAGGCTTCCCTTCCCCTTTTCCGTTATTTCCTTCAGTTTAGTTCGGTTTTCATGGTTCTCGTTTTCTTTCTTTTATTTTAGGTGTCAGTTTCGTGATCAGCAGATAGGAAAACCCCAGAAAACACATTTCAAACTGATTTCTACCCCTGAATTCAATTGTCCCTTTTCTTCCCCTCTTTCCCCCTTTTCCCCCGTTATCGTGGGGCTCATGTTCTTTATTTCATTTTAGATGTCAGTTTCGGGATCAGTAGATAGAAAGACCCCAGAAAACATATTTCAAAGCGCTTTCTACCCCTACCCTGTATTTTTAAATTTTTTCCCCTCTTCCCCCTGTTCTCCCAGTTTTCCGTAGTACTTTTATTCTATACTGAATTTTAGATGTCAGTTTCGTGATCAGCGTATGGGAATGCCCCAGAAAACTCACTTTGAACTATTTTCTGGGCATGTTCGGCATTTTTCCCAATTTCCCCCGCATTTCCCCCTTTTCCCCTGTTTTTCGGGTACTCGCCCGACTCGGATTTATTGGGACTTTTAGTATGTTGTACAGAATTTTTTTCTGATCATTTTGGTAATGATAAGTTAATGAAAATGATAAGTTATTTTCGAACAATCATGTGCTATTTGATTTTTTGAATAATTTTGAAATTAACGTGCAGAAATGAAGCCACATTCAAGGCCCTGTCCAGGGGGGAGGGGTTACAGGTTTTGAGCTCTCGTCCCCAAAAAAGTTGTCCGACATGTAAAAAAGCAACACAAATGCATGGAAACTCATTTTTGATGTGTTTCTTGAGTTTTATGTACCCCCTCAAATCAAAATCCCCCCCCCCCCCCCGAGAAAGATCTTGAACACGGCCTTGGTCACTATATTCAGTTACATGTTAATACTTGTTTTTTTTTTCTTATATCGATTAAATCTTGAAAAAAAGAAATTTTTTTGCGAAAACCTTGAAAATTTTATTTTCGTTCTTGTGTAAAATTATGAAATTGCATGAATCACCCATTGGCTTAAAGGCGGCAATGCTTTATTTTATTATTTCAAAATATCTTGAAAAATTCGCTGTTTTTTCTTCAATTCTTTGTCTAAATATGGAAAAGAAGAAAAAACTGACCTTTCATATCGAGCACAGTTTGTTTAGTCGCTTGCTCCACAAATGGATTGTCTCCATATTTGAGTCTTGCTTCCTCTTCTCCATACAGATAGTCCTGGAAGTAAATAAATAAATATCTACTACTTATAACTGGCAGTGTTGGCCAGATGCGTTAAAAATTGTAACCATTGCATATTTTATTACATGTGATCTTCCTAAAAGAATAACATAAAACCTTTACTGTAATCTTTATAATAATCGCTCTTTACACAAAAATTTGATTTTTTGTCCTAATTCTTTAAGACTGACTCCTGAAACACAGTGACCGTTTCATTAGAATAATATGCTTTTTTAAAAGCTTTAGAAAAATTTAGTGGAAAAAGTGAGGTATTGAGGTATTTAGCGCAAAGAGTGAGGTTATTGAATAAATAGCATATCACTGGAATTACCATGGTTCAAAACCCTCAAATAGAAGGTTTGAGTCCTCCATCTTAAAAGTTGAAGTAGGCCGCATTTTACTTCGGCCAGATGTGTTCTTTCTTTTCTGTATTTGCCCCCTAGTACTAGGGAGATATTGATATATCGCTAAGAGCTCTTGAAGCGTTCCCTTGAAAGCTAATGCTTGCATCTACTTTGTTTATGTATATTTTTCTGAATACCATTAATATAAAAGGAAATACTTCAAAAACAAACTGAAGATTGAAATGAAAACTTTGCCATTGGAATCACTGTAGTTGAAAACATCAACAGTTCCCTTGAAAGCCAATGCTTGCATCCACTTTGTTTTTGTATATTTTTCTGAATACCATTAACGTAAAAGGAAATACTTCAAAAACAAACTGCAGATTGAAATGAAAACTTTGCTATTGGAATCACCGTAGTTGAAAACATCAACCGTTCCCTTGAAAGCTAATGCTTGCATCTATTTTGTTTTTGTATATTTTTCTGAATACCATTAACGTAAAAGGAAATACTTCAAAAACAGACTGCAGACTGAAAAGAAAACTTTACCATTGGAATCACCGTAGTTGAAAATATCAACCGTTCCCTTGAAAGCTAATGCTTGCATCTACTTTGTTTTTATATATTTTTCTGAATACGATTAACTTAAAAAGAAATACTTAAAAAAAAACTGCAGATTGAAATTAAAACTTTACCATTGGAATCACCGTAATTAAAAACATCAACCGTTCCCTTGAAAGCTAATGGTTGCATCTATTTTGTTTTTGTATATTTTTCTGAATTCCATTAACGTAAAAGGAAATACTTCAAAAACAGACTGCAGACTGGAATTAAAACTTTACCACTGGAATCACCGTAGTTGAAAATATCAACCGTTCCCTTGAAAGCTAATGCTTGCATCTACTTTGATTTTGTATAGTTTTCTGAATATCATTAACGTAAAAGAAAATACTTCAAAAACAGACTGCAGACTGAAATGAAAACTTTACCATTGGAATCAACGTAGTTGAAAACATCAACCGTTCCCTTGAAAGCTAATGCTTGCATCTACTTTGTTTTTGTATATTTTTCTGAATACCATTAACGTAAAAGGAAATGCTTAAAAAAAAACTGCAGATTGAAATGAAAAATTTACCATTGCAATCACCGTAGTTGGAAACATTGACTGGAGGTTTTCAGACCCCTCATCCCTGAAAACTCGATAAACTTGTAGTTTAGCTTGAGTTTCGTAGTTTAGTAATTTAGCGTGTCCCCCTTTATTTTGCAAATAAATATTTTTAATTTAACCCTAAACAATTGAAGTTAACGAACAGCTTTGATAACATTTTTAGTCTCTTTTTAATTTTTTTTCAATTGCCAAGGAAGTAACAATCCACTTCCCACTACTCCCTGTAATTTGAAAACAGTAATATTTGATTTGCTATATCCATACCTCTGAACTATTTGATCATGTCATAATACTAATTACTTTCTCAATTATTTGAGACAACATCAGCCATAGAGGTTAGGACTAAGATTAGGATGGGAGGGGGAGTTTGGAATTTTGACTAAGTATTCTAAAAAACAAGTCAGGTCATCGTTCGATATGTTGTGAATATTTTATCACGAACTGTAGATTGAAATGAAGCTTCACAATTGGGATCACAGCAGTTGAAGATATTAACTGGAGGTTTTCAGAAATCCCATCCTTGAAAACTCGTGTTTTATCATGGGTGTTACTGATTTGTCTCCCCTTTCTTTAGTGTTTTTTTTATACCAACAATATAATAGCTAACAATTAAATAGCTTTAATTTAACACTCAATTTTTGGAATTTTTTATAAGCTTTGATAACATTTCAATTTTTTTTTATTCCAAAAAGTATTATAAACAGTAAGAAACTACTCTCCACCTGCAACCTGAGAGTAGTAATAATTGATTTGCTATATCCATGCCTCTGGACTATATAGTCATGTAATAATACTAATTACTTTCTCAATTATTTGAGATAACTTTAGTCATACGGGTTAGTTAAGGATGGGAGGGGCAGTTGGAAACATGGGGTAAGCTTTCTAGAAAATTAGTTAAGACACAGACAGCAGGATTTCATTAGCAGACCCTATATCACGGTTGTAGCGGCAGCTGCAACCTAGTAAAGAGTGAACCACAGCCCATAGTAATCGAAATTTGAAAAACGTGTTTTAAAAAAAATTGCCATCTGACGCTGAATCAGAAATGGTAACTATTGTTTCGTTTAATCTTAAAAGTAAAAGTTTATTGAAAAAGAAAAATTTATGGTAATTTCGAAAAAGAGCCTGAAACCCTGTGAAAACTGCGTCAGATCGAGATAAAAAGTGCACCGTTGGAATCAGCATAGACCAAAACCTATTGAAGAATAGTTGAAGTCCCCCGCCTTGAACACTAAGGAAAATTACTTTTTTGCATTGTCTCCTCATGTGTCTCCGTTTTTTCTTTTTTTTTCACCAGGGCTAGCGAATGACCAGGACACCATAGAGAAATGTTTAGTGGCTCGTTCGAATGGAAATTGAATTTGCTAGTGCCCTTTTTAAGTAACCAAAAAGATTGGAGGGCGAATAGCCATCCCCCTCACTACAGGTCCCCTCCCCCAAAGTAGTCCTACAAAAATTTTGAGACATAGTTCAACACCACTTTGTTTAACATAGTTCAAAAGTCCAATAAACACACCCAATAGGTCCAATATATATATATATATATATATATATATATATATATATATATATATATATATATATATATATATATATATATATATATATATATATATATATATATATATATATATATATATATATATATATATATATATATATATATAAGTTAGTAATCCATATTAACAGCAGTGTGTGATTGATAAAAAGTAAAGTAGGAGCCACTGAGTACTCTGACCCATTAGTAAACCATCTTACTTTGGAATTATTCTTAACATCCCATGAAAACGGGGGAAAAAAACTTGACGAATACAAACAAATCTATTGCATGTCAAGTTGTGTAACTTAGTAAGTGATCATGTTTGGCAAATCCTAGCCACTGTCACGGAAGTTTGACTTGCAAGCTTGATTAGAAACAGGATTAAAAGCTAATCGATGGACTAAAAGGAGAGGGGTGATTTTTACCCCTCCGCCCTCTCAAAAAATGTTGGGGAATGGAATGTGTGCCTCTCGATTATTTGTTTTTAGTTTTATGAGAGAAAACATATATTTAAAAAATCCTGAAAAACAATTTAATTGAAAAAGTTGAGCTTTATATATATAAATTTGTTTTGTGCAAAATTATCTGTTTCTTCCAAGGGTAAATTGATAATTTCTTGTTCCTTTTTCAGTGTTAATCTCTAAACTTCAAAATCAAAACTAATCTGAACTAATTCATTAATAAAAACAATTAGTTGAATTATTTTTAAACGTAGGTATCTTTGAAGACTACATCGCCTTTCATGTACGTATAAATAACAGTTCAAACAGGAATAAATCCTTTTATTATACAATGAAAAACAATGACACCAAATTCCGGATATTTCGATCACATATACAGTGACCATTATTAGCAGATAACTGTATATGTGATTCAAATATCCAGATTTTGTTGTCATTATTTTTAACTGTCTAATAAAAGGATTTATCCCTGTTTGAACTATTATTTGTAAGTACTTGTAAATGAAATCAAAATAAAATGAATCTAAACTAATTTTAAAATTAAATTCTAAAGGAGGATATTCATTTTAAAATCGTACAATTTTGATTGAAGTTTGCGGCTAAATTTAATTTATAAATTGATTCTGTGCAAGTATTACCCGTTCTTTCAGTAATAAACTGGTATTATAGCTTTTGACCATCCTCAGGGGTAAATAAAAAAATAATCTTTGGGTGGAACACCAACGAAACTTGGCCCCCTCTATTGGTAATTTTTATCTCTCTACTCACATAATTATGGACATTTTCAACTTTATAGGGGATGTACCCCCTTGATACGACTCTGACCATCGTTGCTTAACCATCCTTTTAATACTTGTTGTGTCATGTTTTTCTAAGTTTTACATGACAGACAAAATATATTTCGAGATCCTACATATCAGAAAAATGACACACTTGGCTTTGATTTATGACTCATTTTCTGACCAGAATTTGCCTTTTCTCACTCGTAAAGTCATAATTTGGCTTTGGAGCACTGGGAGGAACGTCACGTGAGATTTTCTTGGAAGTAAAGAGGAGGCTAAGGGCAAATAACTTTGCCAGGGGCATCATTACTGCAGATATCCCCTTATTACCTCCTTTTAGATGATGATTTCTGCTTTGGCAAACGAACATTTCTTAAGACATATTAACATTAGGAGGGGTTAAAATACAGCCTTGGCTACTCCGACTATTTTTGGACTACCATAGCATTCTCGGAAATGGACTTAACGTACAAGAACAGTTTTTTTTTTTTTTTTTTTTTTTTTTTTTTTTTTTTTTTTTTTGCAAAATTAAAAAAGTATTTCCTTGAATAAGGTTTCGACAACCCTGACACGGAAAGAAAAAAAGTAGACTTGAATAAAGACAAGTTGCCGAAAGGCTGAAAAACTAGTAACGGGCCATGACACAACCCAAAAGAATCGGCAGCTTTTAAAGAAAAACAGCCCCCAACCCTGATCGTCCTCTTGTTTTTTTTAAACATTTGTCGCGTTTTCTTAAATACCTTCATTTTTCAGACTGCTTTCAATTATATAATTATATTACAGCATATCTCCCGTCATTTATTATATTTGGTAGAAAGAGAGCTCACCAAAGCTGCCCGGTGTTGTCGGCTATATTCAGCAACCAGTTCTGGCACTAAATTTCGTCTAGGTCTCCCATCTTTCTGAGGTATCCTTCCGTTCAAAAGATCTCCATGGGAATTATATGATATTCGTGACATATGTGATGTGTATGAAGTCTGTCGAGAACACATGTAGCTTGGGTATGGAGGCATGATTATTGCTCCGTTGTCTTCGGACATTGGAGTGACCGCGGCCGAATCATCTGCATATGGTAAATGCTCCTAAAATTAATAAATTAATTAGAAAATTAATTAGAAAAATTAATAGAGAATCCCTTATCTGTTGATTACTCACCAAAGTAGGTTTGACTTTGGATTATTTTTCCGCTAATATTCTAGTATATCACAAAAAGCATAAGAAAAACAATAAAATAAAGTTTTCCAATTAGAGAGCTGATGTTTTTAGGGCTTCTCTTCAAGGTCAAAAAACCATTATCATGTAAGAAACGGTAAAACTTAAAGCTTTGTTAGAATCGTCTGTTGTTTCTCTAAAACAGTAAAATATGAAAATTTACCTTGCAGAAAAACATAATTCGAGACTAATCAGCAGTCATATCATAATTACTTTGAATATAATTTCAGCAAGGAATCTAAGTTCAAGCAAGCCCTAACTAAACTAGCTTGCAGTAATGATGTTAGGATTGTTCTACTAATGTTTTTTTTTAAATTTTCTAGTCTTCTATTGTAACTTGAATTTTATCTTTATAAATTTATGTGTTTTGCCGAGGAAGGCTACTATACAAATTGTCGAAATATTCAAATTGTTTATTTGCACAATTTATTGTCTTTAAAATTCCCTTTTTGTTTTATCCTCTTTATTATTGTATGCTTGTTTTTTTTTTTGTATCTCTTGTTTGAACGGTCTTCTTCGCTATTTAATAAGGAGAAAAACAAAATAAACATGGAAAATACACAGAGAAATAAACCAAATGCAAAGAAATGCAGGGCTTGATTTGCTATTGGTCAGGGGGGCAAATGCCCCTCCTACACCCCATTTTGTCCCCAAAAACCCTAGTTTAACCCCCCCCCCCCCCACAGGCGAAATTTAGTTTCTTTAAAATTCTGGTTAAAACTAGGATAAGCCTGCATAATTCAAGCATCCACAGAAATGGGTTAGTTTTTTTTTAGTATATCTTTGCCTTTGTTGGAATGTATGGATGATTTTTGAATTTCCACTGTTATTTTCATTTGATTTGGGAAAATTGGCTCCAATTTTGCATTCATCCCTAAGACCTGGACGAAGTTACACAACTGTAGAAATATAATCAAAAACGTCATTTATGGGTTAAAAAATGGTCATGGGTGAGTGGCATACCTGTGCATCCATGTAGGTAGAAAGTACAAGTGGTTTACGATCGCCACCGTACCTCTTAGGACCACTCCTCCAGCTTGAAAATTGTTGACTTGCTCTTGAACCTCGCCGAAGAATGAACGGTGAGCCGGGTAAGCTTAAACTCGCCTGAAAAAGCAACTTCCAGGTACAAATAACTTGGATGGTCTTGTTGCACAAAACATAAAAATTAAAAGTCATCCGTAATCAAATTTTGTTCTGTATCATAATAATATAAGAAAATGTTTTATATATATTTTTATATATTTGTATTTATCATGTATATATATATATATATATATATATATATATATATATATATATATATATATATATATATATATATATATATATAATCATTCATATTTAGTGTATTGCGATTTATTAATATGTAAATATAATTTAATAAGATAACATTAACAGTTACTACAAGCACAGCCGTGAATTAAATCCTCTATCATCAAAATCATAAGTATTTAATTTAATCAGCTGATTGCTATTCAGGATTGTAATCAATGGCAAATATGCAAAAAATACCTCTTGTCAGCCTCAAAACCAGAAACCCCTAAAGATTTTCTGACTGTTTTTAAATTCCTCAAAACTTACTGCTAGTCGTCTTGCTCTCACAAACCATTCGAAAAATTGCGAGGATGAGAGCAAGACATCCTCCAAGTTTTTCAAATGGTTTGTAAGTTCCTGTAATAGTTCGTTTGCATCTCAGGGGTACATGTCCAATTCATCGAAGTTGACATGGAAAATCAGTATAACCAACTTGTTCAGCGAACTAAAATAATACTCAATATACATGCAATTTTCGTAATACGAAAAAAGACTTGGCATAACAAATCAATTCGTATGGAATATTTATAATTTTGTATTATTCACCAAAACTTCTTTGGCGTTACAATTTTTTCATCCAAAGATGATGTCATAAACATTGATAATCACAATGGTTATACTGATAGCAATAGTAAGGAGGTGATTAAATACTGCCAATGTATCCCTAATTGAGACCTATTTTTCTAATCTCATCCCAGCAGTGGCGTGTCCAGAGTGGGTCCTTTCCCTTAGGATTAGGTCAAGCTTATTTTTCTTGCCTTCTTCTTTACATTTGTTTGGTTTTTTGTAGCAAAACTGAAGTCATCGAAGTTATATCTAGCCCTCTCCCACTCTTAATTTCCAGCGCATCCCGGGTTACTCAACCCTTCTTGTCGAATATTTAATGAAAATATCAAAGTTATTCAGGTGATTCAAGTCATTCAGGCTACTCAAATTATTCAAGTTACTCAGGTTGTTCAAGTTATTCACGTTATTATCCTCATTTACTGTTAAGTATCATATATAAAAGAAACAAAAACTCTATAGTATACTTGCAAATGAACCACATCAACAACAAGCTACATACATTAACTGATTATACTAACTAATGCACGCACAAAATTTTTAATTTTGACTACTTAATACAAGGATATATAATAATATCAAGCAGCTAAATACGGTGATTCTAAGTTTTGCTAGCACTTAGTTTCATCACTTAGTAGTTTCTAGCAGGAGATAAAGGTACTTATATATATATATATATATATATATATATATATATATATATATATATATATATATATATATATATATATATATATATATATATATATATATATATATATATATATATATATATATATATATATATATATATATATATATATATATATATATATATATATATATATATATATATATATATATATATATATATATATATATATATATATATATATATATATATATATATATATATATATATATATATATATATATATATATATATATATATATATGCTCAGACTTTCTTCCAATAATCTAGTTGGTTTAAGTGTCATCTTACCGGAACTGTTGGTAAGTTAATGGTAAGCCAGTTTAATTCAATATATTATTGCATAAAAGATGTAAAACCAAACATCAAGCACGACCGGAGTGATGCTAGGGCATTCGAGACCTAATCTCAGGGTTATGCTTCCAGGCAGGACGGTAGTCTCTCTTTTTTTTTCTATAGGGAGATGTTTCGTTTGTCTAATAGCAATAAATCTTAACAAAAAGGAAAAAGAATTGCTATCATATTCTCCCCACAAGGCTCTGTGATCGGAAAATTCAGGGAGAGAGACAAGAAAAAAAAAAAAATGGTTACTGTCGTCTATTACCCGATGTAAAACAAGCCAGAGTGGGTACTATATACAATGGACGTTACCAAGACACATTTGTTGGTAAGAAAAAAAATCTTTTGGGGCAAAAATAATATTTATGGAGGAAAAATTGATATTTTAATATTTTACACATACGATTCAATATAGAATTGAATTAAAATGCAGATGAGGATCTTTTTCTTGGGTTTTGTGTTTCTTCATGAAATAAAACAAAAATCAAGAGAATATGTTCCCACTTCTTATTATAATTAAATAAAAAAAACAAGTTTTTTAAACTGAAAGTAAGGAGCGACATTAAAACTTAAAACGAACAGAAATTATTCCGTATATGAAAGGGGCTGTCCCCTCCTCATATTTTTTTTTCTGGCAAAAAATACAAAGTTGCAGATTTTTGCAGATATGAGCTTGAAACCTATGTTATAGGGTTTTCTGATACGCTGAATCTGACGGTGTGGTTTTCATTAAAATTCTTTCACTTTTAGGGGATCTTTCCCCCCTCTTTAAAAAATCAGGTAAATTTTCTCAGGCTCATTGCCTTTGATGAGTAATACTAAACTTAATAAAATTCATATATTTAGAATCAGCATTATAAGCCCATTCTTTTGATGCATTTATTGACACCAAAGTTCCGTTTTTAAAAGTTTCGATTACTATTGAACCGTATCGCTTGTTTTTTTTTATTGTTTTTTTTTATTACGTCTATGTTATTACGTATATGATGGGGTTCTCTCCTTAGTCAATACCACGCTCTTTACGTTAAAAGTTAAAAAAAATTTTAATTCACAAACCCCTGAATCACAAAGGCCTTTTAATTAGAATAGATAGCTCTTTTGAAAGCACTAAAAAAAAAACTGTAGCGAAAAGAGCAAGGTATTGACTTGGGGGAGAACCCCCTCATTTACGTAATAATTTCTGTTCATTTTAAGTTCTAATGTTGCTTCTTACTTCCAGTTGAAAAAACTTGTTTTTTTAATTTAATTTCTGATCGTTTTTTAAATAATGCTTGGAAATACGGCGCCCCCTTCATAGAAATATCCCTTAACTCAAAGAAACATCCTCCACAGAAGGATTCTCCCGAGTAACTCCCAACTCCAACCCCCCCCACCACCAAAAAAAAAATTCATCCTAAAACGGTCTGTATACTTCCCAATAACCAATACAATATGTAAGCAATGGGCAAAGTTCATAACTTGCAGCCCTTCCCCTGGGAACTGTGGGGGATTAAGTCATCGTAAAAGACATATTTATTATATTTTCGACTATGCTGAACAAAATGGCTATCTCAAAATTTTAATTGGATGACTTTGGGAAAAAAATGAGCGTGGGAGGAGGCCAAGTTGCCCTCCAGTTTTTGGGTAACTTAAAAAGGGCAATAGAACTTTTAATTTCAGTTCCAATGAGCCCTCCTACGTTATTCTAGGACCAATGGGTCAATACGATTACCCCTTGTAAAAAAACAACAACAAATAAACACGCACCCGTGATCTTTCTTCTGGCAAAAAATGCAAAATTCCACATTTTTGTAGATAGGAGATTGAAACCTCTACAGTAGGGTTCTCTGATACGCTAAATATGATGGTGTGAATTTCATTAAGGTTATATAACTTTTAGGGGGTCTTTTCCCCTTTTTTCGAAAATCAGCCAAATTTTCTCAGGCGCTAAAGTTTTGATGGGTAAAATTAAACTTGATGAAACTTATATATTTGAAATCAGAATTAAAATCTGATTCTTTTGATGTATCTATTGGTAACGAAATTCCGTTTTTTAGAGTTTCGGTTACCATTGAGCCGGGTCGCTCCAGTTCGTTACCACGAACTGTTTAATACGCGCAGTTTTAGAGTATTACAGTGGTTTCACATTGGCTAAGTAACTGGGGTTAGTTAAAAATTACATTTAAGATTTGTGAATATGTAAACTTGTTTCGGATTGGTGAATTAGTTCTTGTTGGTGAATTATATATCGTTTTTACATTTTTACGTTAAAGTATTGATTGATTGACTTAGGAATCACAAAATCGTGACTTATTAAATGATAGATTATGCTTTTCATGCTCTCTTTTGTTTTTTTGTTCTCTTTTGTTTTCTGCAACCAGTCTACTTTTCACTGTCTCTTCTTTGTAAATTATGAAAAAATGGTCACGAAAAAACTATTCTCAGCTAGGAGACACGGAATTAAAACTTCAAGCGAGCGGCCAAACGGCTTTTTAGCCCAAAAGTGTAGATTTTCTTTAATCAGAAAAGTTTTATACAGTATTTTTAGAAAATCGTAACTCAACCAAATAAGCTTTTTTTATTGAATTTACTAACATCTACGAATAGATGCATCAACTTTTATTTATTAATTTATTAAAATTATAAGAACTTCTTATGTATTCTATGGTAAAGTATATTTCTCCCCTTTCTCTCTTGTTTTTCAGTTTTATTTTCCGCAATCTGATGACATTTTACTCTTTTTCTTTACAAAGTCACAGGAAAATAGCTCACAGTTAAAAGACACAGAATAAACAAAAATTTCGAGATTTGCTTTTATCAGCAAATCCTTATAGAATATTTATAAAAAAAAATCAGGTTTGACATAATCAAACTTTTTTGTCGTTTGATGAAACTACCCACGAAGAGATTTATCAGTTTCTATTTACGGATAAGTATAAATTTGACCCCTTCAGAGTTGGACGTCTAGTTCTGCTCTTCCTCTTCTCTCTTATCCTCTCGAAAAGTAAAGAGCTCCATTAAGCCAAAAATAAACAGAAATAAAGACATATAATCTTCCTAGCGTAAAACTTCCACAAATCACTATCAATAAATAAATGAAATTCAAAACGAACAGAAATAACAATAAATACCCGAGTCAAACTTAAAACGACCACCCTTTCTATAAAAACCTTATATGCCCCCAGGGCGTAACTTACAACCCTTGCCCTGAGGGCTGTGGACGGTTGTCATCCTCAAAGACATAATTTCCGGACTTTTCAACTTCGCTGATCATAATGGCTATCTCAAAATTTTGGTTGGAGGGGGAGGGGATAGATGCCCTCCGATCACTTTAGACTATTAAAAAGGGCACTAGCCCTTTCAATTTCGAATCAAATGAGCCCTTTCAAATTTTCAACGACAAATCCTTAGATACGAGGCGCCCTGGTCTAAAAAAAAAACAAACAAACAAAGAAACAAAAATAAATAAATAATATATTATGCCCACATAGGTCTTTACTTAGGCAGCGCAATTGCGCTCCCTATGATACAATTTTTTAATGTACTTAAATATGTGTATTTTAACATCAGAGAACCCTATTGTAGAGGTCGCAATGGCTTCAGCCGAGTAGAAGACAAAAAGTCACGTAGATTTTTCGTCCATATAACAATAATATTTAAATATTTATTTAAATAAAATAAATTACGCTCCGTCCACCCGAAATTCTGCAGTAAAAACATTATTAAGTATTTATTAAACAGAACTGCTCTTCATTAGTAATTTGAACAGAAATATTTAATTTTAATCCAAAATTTTACATTTTAATTCTAAACCAGAAAAACAGAAAAAGTGGAACGCTACCAACCAATTTATAAGTAATACCATATCTGATATAACAGCAATATACCGGTGGTTAATGGGGCCGGTAGCCCATATCCCATCTTGATTAGGCCTGGACAGGACTTGGAAAACGATAAGATATTGAATAAACGAAGTTTTAAAAATAAAAATAAGGAGTAATATTAAAACTTGAAACGAACAGAAATTATTCCATATATGAGGACATCTTCCTCCTCAACCTCTCGTTCTTTACGCTGAAGTTAGGGTGAAGAAACGCAAGGGCCGTTGAAGTGGAATAACAAGCTTTTCAAAGGACTATGAAAACTTAGCGTAATAAGCGAGGGCTAAGGAGGGGGGCTCCCTCATATATGAACAGTTTTTGTCAATTTTAGGTGTTAATGTTGCTCCTTAAAGTAGAAAATTATTTTTTATTCAGTGGAAAAAGGGGGGAAAAAGCTATTTAATGACTCAGTAGTAGATATTTTAGAATAGAAAAAAAAAAAAAAAAATGAATTCTTCGACAAATCAATAAACAAACTAGTCTCGTCAGATGATATTTTTTCCCCGGCAAAAGTAACAAAGAATATTGGAAAGCATGAATGTACAGCACAATAAGCGATAATTATGTGACAGAACTACGGAGACAGACAAAAAAAAGCCTTAGCGATAGATAATATTTGACCTGCTGTAATAAACAAGAATTACAAGAGTTGATAATATATTTTACAAATATTAGAAAAGCAATTCCTGGAAGCAGGAAATTTCCTGGAAGCAAAAACGTACAAGCAAAGGAATGAATTTGACACGAAAATAAAAAAAATGTTAAGTTACATGATATAAACTTGACAAGAAAACTAAAAATTCTATTCTAAACGTTTTGACGGTTATAAAAGACCATATAGTTGCATAAAAAAGGTTTTTCGCAGCATGAAAAAATTCATTTTGATAAGTAAAGCTATTTATAGTCATAATCATATAATTAGTAAATTAAACAAATACATAAATTAATTATTAACTAAACAATTAAGAAGTAATGATTAACTTATAATAAATTACAACTACATTTCAAGTAATTAAAGGAGATATAACATGTTGAAAAAACAGATGTTAATTTTTACTACTAAATATGATACTTAAAAAAATAAATATAATCAAAGGTACCGAGCAAGAGTATTTCTCCTCCAAACATGTTACGCAAGACCTTTTAAATTAAGTAGCAATCCACATATATATATATAATATATATATATATATATATATATATATATATATATATATATATATATATATATATATATATATATATATATATATATATATATATATATATATATATATATATATATATATATATATATCCATATTAAACAATCCATATATATTAGAACTGTATATTATTATAGTGCGGAATATTAGTACCATGTTAATTAATTCAAAATAATATGGACTAAAAAAACTCACCGTATGCTCCATTTCTAATTCTCATTGCAATTCTGCATTATACACACTAACACACCAAAACAAAAGCAGTCATGTAAGGGGTCTATTTTCTAATGTCACAAAATCAAAGATGTTTTCAGCTCTACAACGCCTATATTCAAAGCACTACATTCATAGATTTTCAGCACTCTATTCAAATTGATATAGACTATTAAAAACTCACTGTGTATTCTACTTCATCTAATTCTTATTAGTGATGTCAACTCACGGAAATTTATGGGCAAAATATATGAGAGGGAGGAGTTAAATTTATGGGAGGAGGCAAAATGTCAAAATCTTGAAGGGAGGCAAATTTTTGTTAATTTTCAACACAATTATCAAAAGAAAAAGACATTTTTCAATGAAAATGCCCCAAAATTGTATTTTTCAACATTTAGAGGAGGGGGGATTCACATGCCCCCTCTTCCGCCAATTGACACCACTATTTCTACTAAAATTCTACTCACTAACACACCAAACCAAAAACGGTCTACGTAAAGGGGTAATTGACACCACTATTTCTACTAAAATTCTACTCACTAACACACCAAACCAAAAACGGTCTACGTAAAGGGGTCTATTTTTCTAATTTCACAAAATCAAACCTGTTTTCAGCTCTGGAACAGCAGTTGCCACTCAAAACCTCAAAAAATAGCAAAACATAAAATAAAATTAATTAATAATAGTAAAATACATTATATAAATCATATTCAATAATATACAGTTGCCTGCTAAAGTATTTCACCATTACTAAATGTTTCATGATATCAGCAGGATATCGGGGACCGAAAAGATGGGGGGTGGGTATAAATCAGTGAAAAGATAAGAAACAAGAAAATTTTATCTCCCTTCTATGAAATTAAGAAACAAATGCAAAATGGGGGAGGGGGCATATACTTAAATGCGCATAATATAGATCAAATAATCTAACATTTCTTAAGTATAAACATACTCCTGTAATCAAGTTGCTTGCCGTGTAGCTGAACAGATACACGGAGTTTTAATTCAAGAATGACAGATCAGATAATATTTATTTGATATTTATCCAGGTTACACATAACATTTTCAAGCACATAACACATACACATCTTATTTTTCCGCAAGGGAGGGAGGTAGGGTATACAATTCTATACCCCCTGCAAGGTTATAGAGTCTGGAATGCAGGATACCCTCTGCTTTCCAGTATAGTCCTCTGCACGCTCTTCTATATTAATTAATTTTTACATCATACGTTGATTTGTGTATGTGTCAGTGTTTTTTTTTCTGTTTTTTTTTTCTGTTTTTGTCAATATTTCAATCGGCGTTTCAGTAGGCTATTTTTTGGGCGGGGGGGGGGGAATGAATATCTATCAAAAGATCTAATATTTGTTAGAGTGTGAATGTTTCTCAATTAAATTGAACTTTAATTTGGCAATAATTTTTTCTTATTTTATCATTAAAAAAAAGCTAGATTCGTAGTATCAGCTGCTTTACGGTAACCACCCTCTGAAAGGCTAATGGCTGCTTTTATTTCTTGGCAAATAAATTTAATTTTGGGAACTAACACACAAAACAGTGAATTAATACTATTACTTATTGATATGAAAAATCCAATCAAAAATATATACTCTTTATCTTTGACCTGTCGTTTTCGGCAAATAACATCGATAAGATGTATACGAGGGGTGACACACTCCACGCTATCTTTTGTGCTCTTGGACGACCACCAATGACACACTTCCACCGTGCCATACCTCTTTGCGTCACTTTTGAAAATATTGAACCATGCTTTGGCACACAACCCCACCATAATTGGTGCGAGATACTTGGTGTACAGTCATTTTGAAAGCGGACAGCCCCTCAGATGTGTCAATCCCTAAAGCCTGATTCCCTAGTTACAAAATCTGTTGACCGCAGCAAATACTCCTGGGCAAATGTAAAAATGAGTTCTTGAAGAAAGACCTTTGAGGAAATGTGCTTATTCAATCAAGGTCAGCGGACATATTGACATATTCTATATAAAAGAAAAGAAAGTGGAAAGACATAAAAGCAGAGCCGTTCACATTTTTGGAACTAGAGATAGAAACGAGTTTTTAACAGTTTAGTAAAAATTTTACTTAGTTCTTTACGGCGAGAACTACTCAGTTTTGAAAGATATTTCCATATTTTAAGAATCCACAAGGTATATTATTGATAATTAGCATTAAAAAAGATATGAAATAAACGAGGAAATATTTAAACCAGTGAAAGAAAAAAAAAAAAGAAGAAAAATATGCCGGCCAAGACCTCCACTCAGCCATCCTCAGTGCAAAGCGAATAAATTAAATTGAGATAGAACCAAAAATCCAAGTTCCACTATTTAACATTTTGGACGCTAAATTAAAAAAAATCTTTATTTCAAGAATACATGGCAAAACAGTTTTTGTAATACGTTTGGGATTAAGAACACAAATATAGTAGTTTCCAGCATTAATAAGGAGATTCATTATAATAATTGTGGTAGCATAGACAGTAGTACCCACAGGGACGAAGGGAGGCCACTTGTCAAGGCCATTTTCTTCCAGCTAGATCCTTATTACAAAGATCATGTTCACGGCCGTATCCAGGGGAAGATTAAGTCTTTCAACCACCTTCCCTACCTCCTGAAATGTTTGTCCGACTCGTAAAAACGTAACAAAATGCATAAAAACAAATTCTTAATGCGTTTTCAAGTTTATTTGCTCTATGTTCTTGTTTTGACAGTCTGATATTTTTACTCATTCAGTTTTCCTTATGTTAGGTTTAGCCAGCGTTGAGAACTTATTCAACATTAATAACATGTATTCCATATTGCATGGATTTCGGTTGAGATATAGTGAAATACTTGGTTTCGCTTACCTTTGTGCAGTCACTTAAGTTTTTACAAATTTGTTTTTAAAAAAGTCATAACAATCGCGACAATTAAACAAATTCATATTTTGAAGTAATATGTTTGCATCTTAATGATATTAATTTAATTCTTAGTTAAAGCATTATCTGTGACATATTCAGTGGGAAAAGAGCTCTATCATCGAATAGTTTGAAACAAGGATTTGAAAAATTGAGACAGAGTCGACGGTTTTATTTTTATTATATTATTTTAATTTATTATATTTTACTTTTAAATTTATTATGTTTTTCAATAAACATTATATATATTATAAGTCTGAAAATATATAAGATATTTTATGATAATACATCTTTATATGGGATTTTAATAAAGAAAAACTTAAAGCATGTAATTAGAGATGATTTGGGGGTTTGGATTGAAGGTAAGATAGACAGTTTTTCTCTTGAAATCGAGGCTGAAAAAAAGAAGATTTTGATTAATATGGTGTAAGGCACCCAGTGAGGTTATTGTTAAACCTCACTCGCCTGGAACCTCACAAACGTCAGCTCGCCTGGATGAGGTTATTGATGGTTTTGATGGGTTGCTTCGATGTATTTCTTCTATAGGTTTGGATTTTATATTTATGGGTGATTTTAACTATAATCTTTTAAATCTTACAGCTGATAATTTTGATTTTTTTTATTTATATGATTTCAAATGATCTTTACCCCTTAGTTTGTGTTCCAACCCGTATATCAAGTCACTCGGCTACTCTGATTTATAATGTTTTCATTTGTTCTGCTTGTTTGAATCATATTTGCGTAGATGTGGTTGTGCATCCCGGTTCAGACCATCTCCCAGTTATGACTCAGTTAATTTGTCTTAAAAAAGTTTATACTAGGTCAAAGAAAATAATGGTTCGTGCGCTTAAAAAAGAAAACCTGAATAAATTTGCCGAGGAACTGAGCTATATCAGCTGGGACTCTGTGTTGGAAATAACTGATGATTCTTCCCTTGCTTACAGTAAGTTCATGTCTATTTTACAGCCAATTTATGACAAAACGTGTCCCTTACGAGCTGTCTGACAGAAGAAGGATGAACCACGAAAGCCATGGATAATTGACCAAATCATAAGTCAGAGAAATAAAAGAAATCTGCTATACGAACAAGCTCTAAATACTCAGGACCCGACTGACTTCGAGGACTTCAGAAAGGCAAGAAACAGAGTAAACTTTCTGCGACGCAATGCTAAAAAGCGGTATTTTAATGAAAAGTTCAGTGAGCACAAGGGTGATAATAAGGCAACATGGCAGGTTATTAATGAATTCATGGGACGAAAAAATTGTAGCCATTCTCCTTGTATTGACATTAACGGTACGTCTGTAATTGACAAAGTTATTGTCGCTTATCATTTCGGTCATTTTTATTAAAAAATAGGATCTTCAGTTCATGTGGGTCCTAGAAATGATTCAAAAAATTTCCTTTCAGATAAATTTGTAGATGATCGCGGGGAAGGATTGGAGATTCGGTTTGAAAAATATACAAGTGATGAGATTATAAAAATTGTTAAGAATATCAAATCAAATTGTGCTGGGATTGATGGTGTAAATCTAAGGAAACTTAAAGCCATAATGATGTATCTACTTCCTTCCTTGCTTCACGTTATTAACATGTCCCTGACAACAGGCACCTTCCCAGATGCCTTGAGACAACCTAAAGTAATACCTCTGTCCAAAGTAGGCTTGAAGTCAGATATGGATAACTGGAGACCAATCTCAATATTGCCTTTGTTCTCCAAGATACTTAAAGTGGTCCATCAACGCCTTTATGATCATCTTACAAAGCATGGTCTATTAAGCGACACATAGTTCGGTTTTTGGAGAGGCCACTTTACTAGTCTTGCTGCTATTAACCTCGGTGATTTTGTTAATAAATGTCTAGAAAGGGGCAAAATTCTTCTAACAGTATTCTTTAATTTTAAAAGGGCTTTTGATACAGTACATTTTAGTATTTTATTGCGAAGATTGGAATGTATAGACATAAAAGGATCAATCTTAAAATGGTTTGAAAATTATTTGAGTGGTAGGTTTATTAATGTTATGATTGATGATGTTGCTTCTGCCCCATTTCCTGTAGCTTGTGGGGTCCCACAAGGCTCGGTGCTTGGTCCTCTACTGTATTTGGTATATGTTGATACGATGAGGTTTTATCGTTCACGATCTTGTCTCACCTCCTTTGCTGATGACACTGCATTAATATTTTTTAGTCGTTGTTTACATATTTTGATTTTGAAGATTAATCACGTTTTAAAAAGTTTTTACTATCCATGGTTTTAATAGTTTAAACTTACGCTCTGTTAATATTGCAAAAACCAGTTTTATTTTATATTCAAGAGTAGGTGAACCCCAGAAAAATTTTGTTTGGTCTGAAGCCACTGAAATAAGAAGCCACGAAACGCGATACCTTGGTTTCTACCTGGATTACAATTTTTCATGGAAACAATATAGTGATGCTATTGCAACGAAAGTCGCACAAGGAGTTGGAGCATTTCGACATTTTAAGGATTTTTTACCACCACAAATTTTATTACTTTTATATAATCCTTTAGTCCACCCATATATTTCATATGGATGTGTGTTGTGGTCAAGCAACTTTCATTCAAATTTTAAACGAGTATAAATTCTCCAAAACAAAGATATACGACTTATTGGTGGATACTTGGAAAAAGTCAGTGACACTAAGGCATGTTATAATAAACTTAAAGTGCGTGACTACCAAGCTGGAATATTCTCGCAGCAGTGATGGAATTGTATCAGTCCTGAGGTATTTCATGGTTTTTACAGAGAAAATAAATTATTCATAGTTTTAGTACCCGCAATGTTGACAATCTAGTCACTGAATACAGAAGTGGAACTAGAGCAGGTTTTTCTGTCAGATATATAGGTCCCAAGGTTAGGAATTCTATTCCAGTGAGCATTCAGGTGGAGGAGCACCTTGGTTTATTTAATAAAAAAATGAAAAAATTTCTTTTGGGTCTTGGTTCATAGATGTTTTTTTCCTTTTCTTTTCCTTTTTTTTTTTTTTTTTTTTTTTTTTTTTGATTAGAGATTGGTCATAGTTGTTCATTGGGGGGAGGGGGCAAACTTTATAGATTTTACCGAATCGCTACCTGACTTTCACCGAATTAAAAAACAAAGATTGACCTTTAAATATACTTTAGTATGTAGAGATCGCATAATGTCTAAGATCTTAATTAGCGAGAAGTTCAATCACTGCAATATCACTGCAGTCACTGCGGAATCCCTGCAATATTAATAATTTTTACATATAAATTAATTCCAAGGATTCGAGATGCCACCCTTCCGCCCCACGCCCGGAAATGATGGGCTTGTTTAACCCCTTTAAAGTCATCCAGAAAAAAATTCTGGTCATTATACTCGTATATTGCGATAAAAAGAAATTTCATGCCTAAAAATATTGATTGTAAGCCGGCATCTCCACTCACTATGGTTTTGTCAGGTTTTGGCAGGGCCTTAAGAATTGGTGATGCAGTTATCGCCACAGAAATACTTTCACTGACCAAAGGTGTAGTGACCGTAATATTGTCTTCTCGCTTTTGCTTCTTTGGCACCGTAAACGGGTCTTTAAACAACGGCACAATTATATATTTCGGTGCTTCCTCAAAATTGTTGTGAATACGACGAAACCTGGTCTTCCTTTAAAATACTCTTTATTTACGAGTATTTTATCGCAACATTCAAAGTATTTAACGATTATACGGTTGGGTCTGGTTACAGAAACATTATGCTTCTTGTCGGCACTTTTCAAAGCAAATGTTAGAACAACTACCATCCAAGCTAATTTGACAAAACCACGAGTACGTTACTCGGAAGAAATGTAACTGTGCAATAAATTCTACTTCGCCTTTCTTTTCAAATCTGTTTCAAACTGGCGATTGACTGACGAAAATGCAGTCTAATAAAAAAATATTTTTTCTTTCCGAAGGCGCTGAACACCAGCGTTGCCAACGCTTTGAGATAAATTGTACCATTTTTCCGACCAAAGTTATACCACAAATCTACCACTAAATTTGTACCATCCGAACAGTAGGCTAAAAATTCGAAGCTCAAGTTGCTTTGCGACGCTCGCCGGTAGTTATGTTTAATTGATTTCGCTGAAAACTGAGGAAAAATTCTAGGGCAAGAGCAGGAAAAATAAACCCAAGGCAGTAGCAACCTCATAGCTTGATTATGAAGAATGCTTCTATAGACTTTATCAGCTTAACAAAATATCGGACCCAAACCTCTAAAAGTATTTTAGAAGAAGGTTTAAGTAAAATTTTCTGAAAGTGTTCTTGAATCTGATTGTTGGAGAAACTTATACTTCCCTCCTAAGTTAGCAGAGAACTTCCAGCAGAAAGGTCAAAATATTTGGTCATGCATGTTTACAAAAATAAAATGACTCTAATAAATGAGGACTTCTGGCTGGACAGTCTCAAGCTCAATATGATTGACTTATTTGTTTCTTTTTTAAAAATATGGCTGAAAACAGACATCATTTAGAGGCATTTTATTCCATAGCCTAATGACTTTGATGAAAAATCAATCACTTAATTGGTTAAAGCTTTTGTGAAAAATGCCAAATTTTACTTTTTTCGAATTTTTATTTTTCGTAATATTGGATTTAGAATTCTCTGCCCTTTTATCCATTCGTCTGCAATTCTCCGTTAACCTTCTCAGTCGGATTTCTGACAAATAACCAAACTACACAGTTAAGTAATGAATGTGAAATTATCGAATCTTGTAAAGGGAAGAAATAAACCAATGCAATTCAGTGTCGGAATGCTCGAATTCTACAAGTTTAGCTACGGATCAAGTAGGAGCCAAGAAAAAACTTTGACAAATTTGGTGACAGACCAGGACAAGCAGAACAACCCAATTCGGTTGTTTTTTTTAACAACAAAATTTGCAAATGCTTAATGAGTTACAATAGGAGTCCAACGGATTGTAATGAACATGTCAAATTACCTGATTTGCAAATGAGCGGAACTAGTGTGATAGAACTAACAAATTCGTTATATAGTAGCGAAAGGGAATTACATGAACACCTTAAATCACTGAATTTACAAATAGGTGGACATAGTGCGATAGAACTACCAAATCCACCGAAATCGGTAACATATGGAAGCCAAATGAACTTGTCAAATTACCAAATTTGAAAATGAGTGGAACTACTACAATACAACTACTGTATTCACTGAATTCGATAACGAATGGAAAACAAATGAACACGTTAAATCACCAAATTTTCTACTAGGCGGAACTAGTGTGATAAAACTATCGAATCCACAAAAATTGGGTAGTGAATGGGAATCAAATACATGCGCTAAATCATGTTATATGGAAATAGACGGAAAGGAAATAATAGAAATGTGCATCAAGGCTTTGCCAAAATGCCCGCTTCTGCCCTTTTCGCCTTCGGAAAAATTTTTACCGAATGCAAAAAAGTTGGAGGGATAGTGCGCCCCACCCCCTTGGGACGCTCCTGACAGTAACTACAGGATAGACTTAAGAACTGTTTTTAAGATATGGCTTAATAATTAATTTAGCCATATATTTTAGCCAATTAGTCATCATTGAAATGCATAGCCAATTTATTAATTTAGCCCATTAGTCATCATTGAAATGCATAGACATCGTTCTCATTAGTCTCAAGGAAAAAAACATTTAGATTATCAACATGATGTTTTTAAATTCAATAAAAAAAATTAATTTAGCTTAATTTTTAATAATATCCCACTACGATATTTTTGTGATATTGAGAGTTCCTTATAATGAGTGACAGTTTTTTAAGGAGAGTTACTACAGCCTCCCCCCCCCCGGCCCCGCAACCTTCTTATAATTTAAAAAACTTTCTATCAAGTAAAAGGCTAGAATAAACAGGGTTATGTAACAAAATAAACAAAATGCAGTATAATAATTAATAAAGGGCCTCACAAGGTCTTTACAGAGGGTAAGGGTTAGCCATACCCAAGAAACATAAATTATCTTGTAATGAGTGGCACTACCGCCCCCTTGACCCCACTCTCTGAGATGAAATTTGTCCATTTTAATCAATATTTCCAAAAGGGCTCTAACTTGAACACAAGAGCAATGTGATACAAGGTTTAAGCTTTTTGTTGGATGATGCTTCAAGAATGAATTCAAGCAATTATTCAAAACAAAAGCAGTTTCAGGTCAATTTTTTTTTTATAGGAAATCCATATACAAAATACTTGCAATTATAGACTGGCTGTATATTGTACGGTCTAATATGCTTTTAGGATAGTCCTAGTCAAATTTTAAGATGAAGAGGTGGGGGGCTGAAAGGGTGGCAACCCCTTTATATACGGGGTAGTAAATGTTTATTGGAGCAGAGCGATTGAATGTCATTTGAAATGTTACTGGATTTTCTTAAATTGAAAATAGAAAAATACTATTCAATTTTATTTAGTTTTTCAAAAATTAAATATTGAAAATCTAATTCACTTAATCTCAATGTCTCTCCAAGGCCGTATCCAGGGGGGGGGGGGTTAACCTGTTTGACCCCCCCCTCCGAAATTTTTGACCGAGTCAAAAATAAGTCGAAAATTAGTAAAACCTAGGTAAAAATCAGTATAATTAGTCGAAAACTAAGTCAAAAATTAGTAAAAAAAACCCGAAAACGTCAAAAATAAGTCCCCCCCCCCTGAAAAAAAATACTGGATCCGCCCTTAATTTTCTCTGCTTGACTGAGAAAGAGCGGATACAAATCCAAGAGGAGGGGGGTACGAGACAACAGCGTTCTTAACGGAGAACCACATTATCATTTATTTTATCAAGCTTTAGATAGAAATAAATGTTAAAACCGATAAATTAATTCTTATTATTGCAAAAATCTACAGAAAATACACTTGTTTACAATTTTACTCATTTCCTTAAAAAAAAAATCCTTGGTGTCGAATAATCCTATTTGACACCAAAACACCCTAGAAAACCGATGAAAACTGTTTTCTCATAACACAGTTTGTGAAGAGCAATCTAACTATATCTCTAAATCAAAGGCCTTTTATTTGTCGATACAATATTATTTATTGACACCAAATTTCATCATTTTAAGTGATTACCACGCTTCTCTTCTTTGTGCAAATTTTACAACATTCATTGCACTAGCTTTACACGGATAACTCAGACTTGTTTTGACTTTTTTAGATAAAGTTTACTCGCATTTGGAGTCTTGTAATAATATTTCTACACCTCCGAATACTTCGCCTTATGTAAGGCTATAACAAAGACCCTTAAATAACTTGAAAATCACCAAGGAAATTTATTTGTTAAGCCGCGTATGTATTATGGCTTTTTGTGGTGAGGTTGCTCAGGCTTTTGACTGTTTAAATTTTTTTTTTTAGAAAAAGTTAAATTTGGTGAACGAGTGATGCTTTTACTCGGCCAGCTTCCCTAAAAAAGCCATAATGAAGATAGGGTTTTACCGGCATGGCACCTTTCCATCAGCACCATCCTACTGGCGGTCTATTGGCGGTTTAACTAGTGCTGATTTGAGTCAATTAGAATTTTTCATAGAATTTTTCACCCAAGCAGAAAATTCTATTGAAAATCTGATTGACTTAAAATAGCGCTAAGTAAATCTTCGTCTTAGTAACATCTCACTGCAAACGGGCCTTTAGTTGAACGCCATGTTTTCAGCTGTTTCTGGGGGGTGCCAGTAGTTAGTTAAGTTATGATTTCTACTTCGCGGCAATTAGAAAATTAGATGGCAGTATTTTATATCTAGAAGGCGTGAATTTTTAAAATCTTCAGTTTTTTTTTATTTACGATAGTTTATACTTGTTGAATATTAGTTGAGTGTTGAGTATTATGTTAGTTAATTGAGTGTAAACCATAAATAATTTCTGAGACCACACTGGCTAATCATGATAAAACATAAAATCGCAAAGCTTGTTTAACAAACAAGCTGGAGTATCGCCTGTTCTTATTTCTTGTGCGAATAATTTGGACTTGCAAATGCTATTGAGCAATGTAGGCAAACTTAAAGGAAGCGGTATGAGAATATGTACTGATTTGCCTCCTTCACTAAATGCCCTAAGTAATGAGCTTTTGGCCAAGGCACATGATCTTAAAGCTCAGCAAATATCCAAGTTCAGGTGAGTGAAACAATCCGAGGCCAGACTATTGCTGCAAAGTAGAAACGATATTACTGGCCCATGGGTAACACATGACGAATGCTAATATTGCTTGTATATATATCTATATAATGATTTGTCAGATTGATTATGTTTTTTTATTCAGTATATAGTCTATACTGGTTAGGAATGTGAAGATCGATAAGTAAAGTGTCCTACTTAAAAAGAAGTGTATTTATCTCGTTGTCTGTGTTCTTCTTTATTTTTGTTTCCTTTCTTTTTGCTCTTTTTGTTCCTATGTGCTTTCTTTTTTTCCGTATTTTTCGCTTATTTCCATATCCCTGCTCATCTGACTCTGAGCTCCGAGGTCTAAATTCATTAAAATTGGTTCAGTTTTCTTGCCGTATATCTTTTGTTGCGGAAATCTACAAGAACGTACTGCCGCACTGTCAGCGTTTGAAACTTCAAAAGGTTTGACTTTTTTCCACTGCGTCATCCCGGCCCACCTCCAAGTGGAGAATACGGGTGAGTAATTTTTTTCTAATTTGAATGGTGGTGGCTGTGGTGGAACTCGCAATAGGTTGAGTGAGTTGGGGGGGGGGGAGAATTTTCACAAATTTCGCAAATTTCGAGACACTGGGTTGTAACGTTATAGTTGATGATACTTCTGACCATTTTATGATTCTGTGCGACCTTCAAACGGGTCCCTCCCCTAAACCCTCTTCATTGAGGTCAAGAAGACTGGACGCTGCTTCGATTGATAAACTGAAAAGTTTACTGTCCCAAGTTGACCGGTCTCCCTGCTTAGAATGTGACGACGTGGACAAAGGTATTGAATACTTCATCAACCAATTCGTAATAGTACTTAATGAGGCATGTCCTTTATGAAGCCGACAAGGTAGCCGTTATATTAAACCAAAGAAACCATTAATTAAAGCTGCAGTTCTGTCCTCTATCCATACCAAAAATAACCTCTTCAGGAAATTCATGGCAGATCCTACACATGAAAATAAGGCCAAGTTTTGGCAGTACAGAATATTTCTGACAAAGTTACTGCGACAAGCGAAGCAGTCATACTATCTTCATGAATTTCAAAATGCTGAAGGGTCCCCCAAAAAAACTTGGTTGATTATTAATGAATGCCTTGGTAAAAAGAAAATGAAAAACCTTCCGGAAGAGATATAATCACCAAAAGACAAGAAAATTGTTAAATTAAAGCGAAATGTTGTTGGTGTTCTAAATGGGCACTTCGCAAATATTGGTCACTAACATTGCTTGAGGCACCAACTCGAAGTTTACCCGATTCAGCATATTCTACTTACATGCCCCCTCCATCGGATTGCTCTCTTTTCCTAACGCCGGTGTCAGCGGACGAACTACTGCAAGTTATATACCAACTGAAAAATGGGTCGTCGGAAGGTACGGATGGCTCGTCGACAAGCCTATTAAAACGGATAATGCCTGATGTTACAGAATTTTTTATTCCTGTTATCAACTTATGTTTTTCAAGAGGACGTTTCCCAGCTGCCACTTGTTTTTGTTAAGAGGACTTTAAAGTCTGCACGTGTTTTAGCCCTGCATAAGGGTGATGACGTGAAAGATCCAACAAACTACAGGCCAATCTCAATCTTATCTTCATTCGCAAAAGTAATTGAACGATGTCTTTACAACCGCATAGTGCAGTTTTTTGATAAGAGGGGATGTTTTAATGACCTTCAGTTTGGGTTTAGGAAGGGTCATAGCTCTGAACATGCGATTCTGACACTCACACAGTTTATACACGACACTTTGGATAAAAAAGAAATTCCGGCTAATATATTGATATAAAAAAAGCGTTCGATACTATTTGTCTTGCAATTTTGCTTCGTAAACTGGAAAATTATGGTATATGCGGACCTACAAACTCTCTGGTTGAATCATATTTGACTGGGCGCAGTCAGTTTGTGTATGGTGGAAATGCTACCTCTTCACTACTTGGTATCACTGGTCAAGTCGGCGTTCCTCAAGGGTCCATACTTGGACCTCTACTCTTTCTTATTTATGTTAACGACATCAACAGGGCGATGGAAGATCTCGGGCTAAATGTCCTATTCGCTTATGATACGGCCTGCACAGTGAGCGGTGCTGATGAAATGTCGCTTAAGAAGAATATGTTGGCATCTTTAGAGAGGATAGAAACTTGGTTTAGTGCAAATAAATTATCTGTTAATATGTCAAAATCCAAGTTTCTGATTTTCTCTCGTACTGACCAGTCTTTACCTGAACTTAGTAGACTACCCATTGATGAATATACTCATTTAGAGCGTGTATCTGCTATGAGATATTTAGGTGTGCTAGTTGATCAGAATATGAGATGGAAGGAACACATTGCTAAATTGCGGATGAAGTTGGGAAGGAATGTTGGAATATTGTGGCATTTCAAATTTATTCTACCTTTTCATGCAATGAGATCGGTATATATTGCCCTAGTCTATTCTTATCGGAGTTATTGTCCACTGATTTTTCTGAATACATTTATAACTCATATAAAACCACTTCAAAGGCAGAAAAATAAAGCACTGTGTATCCTGAAAATTTTCATCCCCTCCCCATTATCCCTACCATCAAAATCGCCAATTAAAAGTGTATATTCTTTCCTTAATATATTACCAGTGGAATTATTATTATCTTTTCATGGATTGATGTTTTGTGTTAAGTATTTTGCTAAAATTCTACCTAAAATTTTCTGTGCTATGGATCTATTTAACCAATGTGAGCACAATTATGGAACGAGGGGATCTTCTAAGTATGTTGAATCCCGAGCGTGCACTGAGAAATCGAGGTTCTCACTCAGGCACTGCATGACCAAACTTTGGACTGTGCATGGGTCGGGTCTTAATATTGGTCTTTCTGTTGGTACACTGCGGGGGCATTTAAAAACTCTTTTACTAACCCTTTGATCATTTTTTTTTTTTTTTTTTTTTAATTAAGTTATGGTCGTCCAGCTGACTCATTATCTACGTAGTATTTCCCTTCGGCTTCACTTCACTATTTTTGGTGTTTTGTTTTAGTTTGTTCTCCATTTGGCTGCTGGCTTTGGGTGATGCTTGCTTCAAGTTCAAGTTCAATTATTTTATTATTAACATATACATGTATATCATACATGTTCCTTTCTTTTTATCTATTTACAAAAGAGTGTGATTATGTACAAATGCAGTTATATATTATGTTTTTGTTGTTTTTATTTGTTATTGGTTGCCTGATAATACTAACAAAACTCTGAGCCAGACATGCCCATATTGTAGTTGTATTTAGTTTGTAAATAAAAGAACCTGAACCTGAAGAAAGGAAGAAAACGAGGACAATTAACAGCCAGTGAAAAAAAAAAAGAAAAACTATACAAATATTTCGGTCAAGATCTCCGCTTGACCGCTAAGGACGGTAATTTTTCATAATTTTTACATAATAACATAATTTTTTAATTTTTTCACTGGCTGTTAATTGTCTTTGTTTTCTTCCTTTCTTCGCGATTTTATGTTTTATAGTGTAAACCATGTTTTTTGGCGTCAGCAACTTCTATATTAGTTTATTTTCATTTACATTTCTACATGGGACGGGAAGCGGTGGCCGGATTGACCCAGCTATTTTCAAATTTTTATTTTGGGTGTGACATTCATCAATTTCATCTTCATCACCAAAATCATCCGATGGCTAAAGAGGACTTAAATTGAACGCTCTCATTAAACAATTTCGAAGCATCGTCGCTGTCACGTATAAGAGTATATGTGTATTTATAAAGCTATGTATAAGATGTATAAGGGTATATGTATAAAATCAGGTATATTTGAAATTTAAAGTATTTCTCAAAAACAGTTTGCTAAGCTGCTCTCGAAAAGAGGATCAGCAGGATAAGGCAAATCAACAAGATCAAATTGTAATTGTACATAAGTTGATCATCTTTAGATTATCCCTTTGAGAACTGCTTAGCAAATGATTTCAGCCATCAAAAACGAAAATAATAGCTTCGACCTTGAAGTACTAAAGTGAGTGTATGTCTAGACCTAGTTAAGTTAGTTAAAGGTATCATGCCCAATACGGCATAGCCAATTAAGAGTTTTAATGTTACCTTTCGGATCCGACCATTTGCTCTCGATTTATGTTCACTAAGCATCGAATCTCCTCCCTCAGAATGAAGTGAATTTTTATCTCCTTGACACTTTTCTTGTCCTTGGTCCCCAACAAATACCTCGTAGCTTTGACAGGAAAAAACAGATGGGGATTTAGCCAAACCTTCTGCTTCAGCAGCTGCAGCAGCTGCTTCTGCCTCGGCCTCCTGGTATAAATATATTGTTTGCTACAACATTTTTTAGACTGAATACACAAAAATTTTGACATTATACCAAAAACTGTACATATACTAACTGACATATACTAAAAACTTGAATATTGTAAAAATAAAGTATGATTGATTGTATCAGCTTAGGAGGCATTCTTTTTTTTTTTTTAATTTGAACTGAATAAAAAAAAGGCACACAATGACAGTAGCGTTCATTCACTAAAATGTAGGGGTAACATATTTTGCGGAATCAGTCAGCGGGGAAGGGACCAAGATCACGGAGGTTGCGATGTGGTCGACTCAGGCTGGGCTTAAAGAATCACGCCGCTCAATCCCGTTTCAAACCAAATACCCAGTGACACCAGGACTCGAACCAGAGGATTCCAACCTCTCCAACCTTGGGATTCCAACCTTGGGATTCCAAGTTTAGATTCCTAACCTCTCGACTAGGACGGTACTTTATTTAATACGTCCCGTATTGTTATTTGATTTTTATACTATGTGGTCGTTCTATGTATCAATTTGTTTTGTTGGAAATACAGGCACGATTTCTGAATGTGAAAGAGGATAAGGTGTTCCAGGTTTTTTTTGACAAATTTTCTTAGAAATATAAATTAGATATAAGACAGAAATATATATTAGAAGAATGAAGGGGGATAAATTTGAAATTACAAAAAATGTATTAAAATTAGAAACAGAAAAATAAAATATCCCAAAACCAATATATTTTTTCCAGTTTTTTTTCCATTTGTTTTTGTGCGTTATTCATAATCGATATTAAATGCAACGGAAGATGTTTGACCTAAATACAGTCAATATTATCCTCAAGATCTTCCCCCCTCAGTTGCACGTCTAATTCTAGTTAACAAAATAATAGGTAACAAAAATTTTTTTTTAACAAAATAATTTAAATCGAGTTGAAAAAATAGCATATCTGGAGATATTAGAGTTACATGCCGGGTGAGGCCACAGTACATAAGGGCTCTTAGCAAGAGTATAAAATATGTTTTCCAAAAATTTCCCTTTTGGAAAACATGTGTCTACTGCACGCCTGAAAATGGGTGGGAAACGGTCTTGTGTGACAATCCATTCCATACCCTGTATCTCATGTTAGAAAATTATGTTAACAAACGTCCGCCGATACAAATTGGTTTCACAAATTAAACACATAATGTCTTTTGAATTGCCAAATCCAGTTTAAATTTTGATCTTTTAGAAGATCATTGTGTACATTTATTGAATGCTGAGTAATCCAAATTATTTCTTCACTCAATCTTGCCCTCTAAGCCACTAAAGAACCGAAATGGTTTAGCCCTTACTCAACTTTATACGAGCAAGTTCTTGATACTACCACTCCTGCGAACAAAAGATTTTTTTTTAAAGAATTGTTGGAAAAAAATATTTGAAATGATTCGGTGGAAAGTCCTGCAGGATATTCACAAATTATAAGCCTGGTTGGCTTATAATTAGCCTGGTATTGGTATAAATAATCACAATTTGATTGACCATTACTACAATGGTTTTATTTAAAAGCTTGAGCCCTCTTAAGCCATTTGAAAGTTTACAGTTTCGACTTTTTAGTACTTTCTCAAATATTTTACATAGCTTTAAAAAGAGTACTCCATTGTGTCAATATGTACTTATGAATCCTAGGTAAGAGACACAAAATAAAATACACTCTAAGAAAATGTCGGTTCGGCGGCAACGAATGGTTTCTTATCTGGATCTCTTTAATCGGTTAAACATGTTCATACTTATATCCCTCTTTAGAGAGAAGAATGTGTGGTGCTTCCAAATTTTTTCTTTAGGATTGTACTTGTTGTGTCTCTACATGACCTTTTTTAAAGTATTTATAATATTTTTAGCCTATTATCCATGATATTCTGATCTATTTGCTAGAGATATTTGCTTACAAACATCAAAACTATTTGTGTGACATTCAATTAGTGAATATAGCCTATCAACGGGTCAATCAGCGATATCACACGCTCTTGCACTTAGTTTCTATGTATGGCTTTGTCACCCTCCATTAAGCTAGGCCCTGAGTGAAGACGAAATATGTCGCCGAATTGGAACCACAGACCGAAGTGGTGACAGGAGATCCATCTTGTATTTCTGACAGGAAGTAAAAGATTTAAAGCACAAATTCACAAGCTGAAAGCAGAATATTAAAAGCAGAACTAGTGAATTTGTCGCTTTCCATTTAGATAGGTTTGGACGGAAGACTGAAAATTTTGCCAAACCGAAGCTACAAAGTGACGGGACCACAAATATGTCGTCTTCACGAAAAGAAGCAAAAGATTTATAGCATGATTTGTGAATTCCTATTGAAGACGTTTTATATTTTTTTTTTTTTCATGGGCAGAAATAGAAAATGAAATAGAGACAGACTACGAAATGTAACAGAAATAGGACCTGGTCCGACTTTTCTTTATGACTATTTTCATGATGTCCTTAATCACGTCTATTCACCCATAATATCCTAGCTAATCATCCATGATATTCCAGCTTATTTGCGTCTCGTTTTCATTTTGCTTATGAATATCTTACCTACTCGTATCATTTTCTAATTCTGAGAGTAAGGAAGCAACATATCAAGCAAAGGCATGGCATATTTGAATTCTTATTAACGTTATTTATTTTCCGCTTAATAAACCTATTACCGAGTTTTTCGCCTTTTATTAACCTAAGTTCTGTCCCAATACGGACGATATTGGCAAGGAGACACTCGAAATGACGTGGCGTCGTGAAAGCCGGTTGGTATTTCTGATCGGAACTAAACGATTGAAAGCAGAAAGTGAAAATTCTTTTTGAAAACTGTATTTATAATTGCATCATGACCACATGCAGAATACGAAAAAGGCTGGATATAGAAAGAGAGTATTTTAATCCCCATTACTGCAATTCACTCTATTACTACAATTTAACCCCATTATTACAATTAACCAAATTACTGCAAGGCTACCTTCAGTAATGATGACCTCCAAGGAACTTGCAACCAAGTTATGGACACTGGATTTTGAGCACGGGATGGTTCTTCAGTGTTTTGTTTGTATCTCCTCCTTTCCAGTGAAGTATATTATTTGAAACCGGCTACTCCTCCATCGGAGTCCAAAATTTTTAGGCATGAATTATGTACTGAGTTGGAAGTATTTAGCCCAAAAATTGGTTGTGTATGACATCAACTCTTGTCGATGAAAGTGGGCGTTCAGACGCTGGATTTGGTCTCAGATTCTTTCCAAATTTCCTACTCAGAATGGTTGAAGTCGAAAATATTTTCAGAAATAGGAAATTCATATTCATAATTGTCACCTAAGTAGGTTTTTTTGTTCTGAAAATGTTGCTCGGTAGTTCCTATTTTCAGCTTTCAACCATTCTGAGCGGGAAAATTGGACAGAGTCTGAGACAAAATCCAGAGTCTGAACGCCCACAAAGCTGCATTCCTTTGTGCAGCAAACTTTGAAGTAGTCACAAATATTACTCTGAATATCCTGATTCAACTTCAGCGACTAACTACCGAAATAGTTTTTGAATTCTCTTTTGTCTTCAGAATTGGGTAAATCATTTTAACTCGAATTAAAAATTAGTTTTTCCCTTTTCATTTCGTTTTCATTTCATTTCAGTTCGTTTTCCTCAGTCTTGACTCATGGCCCATTTTAATAGAGAAAAGCCAAAATCACAGATCGGTTTAGTGCATAGCGGTCACTGGGACATTGGGTCCCATTTTCATAGAGAAAAACAAAAATCACAGATCAGTTTAGTGCATAGCGGTCATTGGGTCCTATTGGGTCCCATTTTCATAGAGAAAAAGCAAAATCACAGATCAGTTTAGTGCATAGCGGTCATTGGGACATTGGGTCCCATTTTCATAGAGAAAAACCAAAATCACAGATCGGTTTAGTGCATAGCGGTCATTGGGACAGGCGCTTTGAAGCCAAATCAATAACTCATCTTTGTTTTCTTTTTAGCGAAAAGGTACTTGATTGATTGCGTCACACAGAGAATCCAGTTAATTTGTACATTTACCCCCTTAATGTCTTATATGTCAATCAAAGTATAATCACCTACGGAACAAGTACTGACAAAACTCTCATAAAGTGACCCCGCGTACCTCAGCGCCTCTAGACGCAAAATGTTGCACTACTTAATCGCTCCAAGCCAAAGTACTTTGCTCCGGCCAATAATTATGCTAGAGCGTGATTCAGGCGACGAGTGACCGGGATGAATTGTGTAACTACGGTTTTTAGTTCTTGATTTAGTTGCCAGGTTCGCATGGGTATACAAAGGGTCACTTTTTTTGTGTGGAGAGGATAGGTTTTGTCAGTACTTGTTCCGTAGCTGATTATACTTTGATGTCAATAAGACTTATCAGATTTCTAAACCTGAAAAACGTGTCAATCCTGAATCGTCTAGAATTTCAAATGTAACCTAACGTAGGAATTAGATTTTCCAGCCATCGCTAAAACTACCCTGATTGGGATTATAAAATAAAATTTGTCTTTAGAACCTAAGCCCCGATAGAATGTTGCTTGGTCAGGTCACCAATCCTGCTAAGAAGTAACCAGGAATATAATGTCGATAGGCAGTGCGCGAGAATCATGTCAAGGGTAGTCACGGATCTTTTGAATATCATATCTTATTGTATTTTTAACTTATATTATCCTCGAAATTTAGAGCTTCTTTGATCTTCCCTATAGTCTCTAATATTTTCTATACAATTCAGTGTGTTATTATTAATTTTGACTCATAATAATAACAATAATATAGTAATAATAATAAGTCATATTATTAATAACTTTTCGAAATTTCTCTCTTCCTGCTCAAGAAGTCCCTGCCCCTTGATATCACACTTTTATTTTCTTACTTGTCTATTTAATCATATAATGAACAAAAACTTTCTTTTTCGTAGTTTTTTTCCCAGTATAGTTTGACCACGCCCTTAACTCTTAACTTAAAAAACCCGCAAAAAAGATTTCCGGAACAAAGCCATCAATTTTCAGTATAAATCCAACAGCTAGAATTCTCAATATAGGAAAAAAAACATGTGAATAAAATTTAGTTGAAATCAGAGGAATTTCTTAGAGGCTTTTTTAAGAAAATATAATCCGTCTAGTCAGCAGTGGATATGCATTTTTTAAAAAGCAACTCTTTTAGAACCTCCCGATTCAGATTTCCGAAAGCACCTCCCGAAAAGTATCTCCCTCTTAGCTTTTGAATAGCACCTCGTATTGTACTTTATTTAATTGGAAATTACCTAGCAAATACATGGAAAAATAAAACCTCCGAATAAAACTAAGTTGAAATGAGGGAAAATTCTTAGGGGATGTAGCCTGTCAAATATTTAAAAGGCACTTTTTAAGAAACTATAATGAGTCAAGTCAGTAGCACATATGTACTTTTTGAAAAGCACCTCTTTTAGCACCTCCCGCATAGATTTCCGAAAGCACCTCCCAAAAAGCACCTCCTGCATAATCTTTGAACAGCACCTCGCACTGTATTTTCTTTTCCTTAGAGATTTACCTAGCATATACATGGAAAATAAAACCTCTGAATAAAACTGAGTTGAAATCAGGGGAATCTCTTCTGTCAAATACGTAAAAGGTGCTTTTTAAGAAACTATAATGAGTCTAGTCAATAGTGCATGTGTGTTTTTTGAAAACCACCCACTTTAGCACCTCCCGCATAGTTTTTCGGAAGCACCTCCCAAGAAGCACTTCCCGCATAGCCTTTGATTAGCACCCCGTACTGTATTTTATTTTCTTCGGGGATTTACCTAGCATTTTCAAACGTCTCTTTTTTCTTTTGTTCAAACGCCGTTGTTGTTGTTTTGCCTTGGGCTGTTATTTTCCAATTTTCTTTCCTTAATTTATCTTCGAGAAAGCAGAAAATTTATTCTGATAGTATTTTAGATCATTCCCAGAATGCTTTAATTCGTCCTCTAAAGAGGAGCAAACTCTAGTGTGTTTCTATTTAGCCTGGGTCAATACGAGAGATAGTAAATAAAACATATTCCCTGAACGATATGGGATACACGGGCAACAAAGAGCTCCTTATACGGATGTTTACATCAAGAATAGCTCTTAGAAAAAGATCTTAATGGGACGGGATCTTAGTGACCAATACGAGAGGGAGAATATTTCAGTAGCATACTTAAAACGAATTAATGTCTAAAGAGGCCATCTAAAGAGGCTCAATAAAAATCTTCACCTTTGAAGAAGGTTAGGTACTGCAGTATTGAGAAGGAGCTCAACATGGACGAAATTTCAATTTTTCTTTGAGTAGGAGTCAAAAGTCATTCAACACTGGGCAGTATAAGAAAGCTAACCCCCCTTTAATACCACCCTTTTACACAGCCAATATAGAAGATAATATAATAAGACAATCTTAAAGACAATGAACTGCAGAAGACAACTACCTGAATATTTCAACTATACATCTAACATCCGTCCTCAGCACATGAGAAAGTAGAATAAAGATAAATTTAACTTGGGATAAAAAGGACCAAAAATAAAGCAAAGAGTCCTAACGTCATTACTTCATGCGAGTTTAAGTAGGATTGAACTTGGCTGAACTTGTATTTATATTCCACAAACCTTGAGCCGTAATGAGGGGGATATAGCAGCATCGCCTTGAAGTGGTTTTTCTTGTATTCGGTGGGACATCTAACTCCTGACTACGGATCACATATACAGGTTTTTAAATAACACGGTATATAAATCTATGACAGGCGGACCCATACACTCTGGGTAGAGCTCAGACCTCAAATGCCAATTCCTCCCCTTAATAGTACCCTGAAAGTGATGTACTCTCTGTTTGTCCTGACGAAATATTATACTGTTCATCCGATCGCCAAGAAAATAAAACAAGTTGTTGTGTTCACTCTTACAAATGTTTTTATGTTCACAATTTTTTCCCACCCCTCCCCAAGGTTCTCTTAACCTTGCGGATACTTTTCGAGCTGACTAAACTTAAATACACCTGAACAAAAATACTTGACAATTGCTTTCGCTCGCATTATGCACGTTTTCTGGATATTGATTTGATTAAGGATGTCTGTCTGTACGCAAAACCACCAAATAGGTAACTCAATAATCTTAACCTAATTCAAATACTTGCAAATTTAAATTACGATTTTTATTTTACATATGAGGAAAATTTTTATGGGGAATGGTCAAGGGGGACGAATTTCAGGGGGAATTTCCCAGCAGGATTTTCAGAAGGAATCCCGTGGAAAGGAGAAAATCCATGGGTAAAATTTTTCGTGGGGGGGAAGACTTACTTTGTGACTTAGGTCTCCTGCCAGGTGCTAATTAGCGTAGAGAGTGACGCCTACCTCCTCCATCCACTTTGGTCCATTTCAATGGATCACGCTTCACTCAGTTTGATATTTGTCATCGCTAGAAACTCGGATACGCTGTCGGATCGCTTCTTTGGTCGGCCGCGAGGTCGCTTCCAACCGGCTTTGACAGGGTCAAAGTCGAAGATCTTCTTTGCGGGTAAGTGCGGGGTATTCGAAGTGAATGGCCCCACAGTGGGGGAAGGGAATTTTGGAATATTCACCGAGAAATTTTTGGAAGGGGGAGGGAATACGCCAGACCCTGAAGACAACATAGTTCAATTAATGGCGAAGAAATAAAATAAGAGTGTTTCACCCAAAGAACCTTGTATTTATGTGAAATCAACCAAAACCTGGTGCAACACTTCACGTTGCCGAACCAGCATAATTTTTATTATGTTGCCTTTATGTTACTAATATTATGTTGCAACATAATTTTTTCCATTATAAGCTAGCTTATAATAAACAAATACAAAAATAAAACTATAGAGATGACAAAGGTACAAAGGAAGTGGGGTACTTGTTCTAAAAGGACTTTCTTGGAGGGATCTTTACAAAAGGACTGGTTTTGATTTTCTTCTTTTTTTTTAGTAGTATTTTTAATATTTCTTATTGAAAAACCAAGGTTTATAAAGGGTCATTTGGAATAAAGGATAATATATAAAAAAGTAAAACAAAGGCTCATTGGCACGAAAACCTATTAAGTCCTTAGTACACTAATTTAGCAGGATGAAGAAGTAATATTAATACCAAATAGGTTACAATACAGCGGAGGATCCATGGGGGAGAGGGATCCCCCTAACGCAGTCGAAAGTAGTGTAATTTACTTAATTAACGGAAGTTTGCGTTAAATAAACTTGCTCCTAATGCAAATTTATCGGATCAACCTATTTTACCCCCCGCCCCCGAATAAAATCTTGAATCCACCCCTGTTATAATATGTAAAATAATTATTCCATATTATTACAAAATATAAGCAAATATACTTAATTAACATTCCAGTCTCTGAAAATCCACTGGCCTTGAATTTTCGAAGTTCTAAAGCAGCGCCGACTTGATTGAAATATATTTGCAATAATTGTAAATACAAGCACAACAGGGCCAAAGTTTGCCCTCAGTTTCACATAAGCCTGGTATCTACCAAAATATATTTTCTTCAAAAGTTTTGTTAATTATTCATTTTTTCTGAATAATCAATAAAATGTTTAACGTTCTTTAAATTGTTTATATGCTAAAGAATCATTGCTCAAATCAACAGCCTATAGACCTTCAGCATCGGCTGCACAATGATTAGGCTTATGCATAATCCAGTCTCATGAGGAGTTGTGCAACCGATATTGCACAAAAATCACCTGTCCGTTATTAAAACGGGTTCTTTAAATATTTGAATAATTAAAATAAATCGTCAGTAAGGTGGAGGGTGGGTGACTGCTCCTTGTTAGAACTAACTCTTTATAGTAAATTCTATGTAAGTCCACAGCGAAGCAAGCTCAAGTACAGCGAATAAACGATTCAGAAGCTTACGATAGAAACTACATGAGATTCCGAGACCAATATTTGAGGAATGGGAGGGGAGTAATAAAAGGAAAATTATTTAACCATAAAGTAAAGGATTTACCCTTCAACTGTGTTTGATAGACAGCAAACACAGTTCAGAAATAGTATATGCGGATGAAACACAGATTCCTCAGCCCCTCAAAACACAGATTAGAACATTATGAGCCGGGTTTGGATTGCAACTGATCAGCTACTCTAGGCTCTACATAACCCCCTTTAGAGCATGGACGAAAACCCATTCTACCACATATTGGCCGTAGCGTTAGGTTAGACCCTTGGAGTAGTTTACGGTTACGGTCTACCACGTATTGTTTGGAACCTTTTTAAGTTAGACCCTTGGAACTGTTTATGGTTACGGTTTACCATATGTTGGCTGGAGCATTTTAAAGTTAGACCTTTGGAAAAGCCTACGGTTACGGTCTACCACATGTTGTCTGGAACAATTTTAAGTTAGACCTTTGGAACGGTTAACGGTTATGGTCTACCACATGCTGGATAGAGCGTTTTAAAATTAGACCTAGGAGCGGTTTACGGTTACGGTTTACAACGTGTTGGCTGGAACGTTTTAAAGTTAGACCTATGGAACAGGTTACGGTTACGATCTACCACGTGTTATCTGGAACTTTTTTAAGTTACACCCTTGGAACGGTTAACAATTATGGTCTAACACATCTGGATGGAGCGTTTTAAATTTAGACCTAGGAACGGTTTACGGTTACGGTTTACAACGTGTTAGGCTGGAACGGTTATGGTCTAACACATGCTGGATAGAGCGTTTTAAAGTTAGACCTAGGAACGGCTTACGGTTACGGTTTACAACGTGTTGGCTGGAACGCTTTAAAGTTAGACCTTAGGAACAGGTTACGGTTACCGTCTACCACGTGTTTTCTGGAACGTTTTCAACGTGTTGGCTGGAATGTTTTGAAGTTAGAACTTTGGAACAGGTTACAGGTACGGTCTACCACGTGTTGTCTGGAACGTTCTTAAGTTAGACCCTTGGAACGGTTAATGGTTATGGTCTAACACATGCTGGATGGAGCGTTTAAAAGTTAGACCTAGGAACGGTTTACGGTTACGGTTTACAACGTGTTGGATGGAACTTTTTAAAGTTAGAACTTTGGAACAGGTTACGGTTACGGTCTACCACGTGTTATCTGGAACGTTTTAAGCTAGACCCTTCGAACGGATAACGGTTATAGTCTAACACATGCTGAATGGAGCGTTTTAAAGTTAAACCTAGAAACGGTTTACGGTGACGGTTTACAAAGTGTTGGCTGGAACGTTTTAAAGTTAGACCTTTGAAACGGCTTACCATTACGGTTTACAACGTGCTGGCTGGAACGTTTTAAAGTTAGACCTTTGGAACAGGTTACGGTTACCGTCTACCACGTGTTGTCTGGAACGTTACAACGTGTTGGCTGGAATGTTTTAAAGTTAGACCTTTTGAACAGGTTACGGTTACGGTCTACCACGTGTTATCTGGAAAGTTTTTATGTTAGACCCTTGGAGCGGTTAACGGTTATGGTCTAACACATGCTGGATAGAGCGTTCAAAAGTTAGACCTAGGAACGGTTTACGGTTACTGTTTACAACGTGTTGGATGGAACTTTTTAAAATTAGAACTTTGTAACAGGTTACGGTCACGGTCTACCATGTGTTATCTGGAATGTTTTAAGTTAGACCCTTGGAAGGGATAACGGTTATGGTCTAACACATGCTGGATGGAGCGCTTTAAAGTTAGACCTAGGAACGGTTTACGGTGACGGTTTACAAAGTGTTGGCTGGAACGTTTTAAAGTTAGACCTTTGGAACAGGTTACGGTTACGGTCTACCACGTGTTATCTGGAACGTTTTAAGTTACACCCTTGAACCGGTTAATGGTTATGGTCTAACACATGCTGGATGGAGCGTTTTATAGTTAGACATGGGAACGGTTTACGGTTACGGCTTACAACGTCTTGGCTGGAAAGTTTTAAAGTTAGACCTTTGGAAAATCTTACAGTTAGGGTCTACCACGAGTTGTCAGGAACGTTTTTAAGTTAGACCCTTGGAACGGTTAATGGTTATGGTCTAACACATTCTGGATGGAGCATTTTAAAGTTAGACCTAGGAACGGTTTACGGTTACGGTCTACAACGTGTTGGCTGGCGCTTTTTAAAGTTAGACCTTTGGAACAGGTTACGGTTACGGTCTACCATGTGTTGTCTGGAACATTTTAAGTTAGACCCCTGGAACGGTTAACGGTTATTGTCTAACAAATGCTGGATGGAGCGTTTTTAAGTTAGAACTAGGAACGGTTTACGGTTACGGTTTACAACGTGTTGGCTGGAACGTTTTAAAGTTACCACCTTTGGAAAATCTTACGGTTACGGTCTACCACGAGCTGTCTGGAACGTTTTTAAGTTAGACCCTTAGAACGGTTAATGGTTATGGTCTAACACGTGCTGGATGGAGCATTTTAAAGTTAGACCTAGGAACGGTTTACGGTCACGGTCTACAACGTGTTGGCTGGCGTGTTTTAAAGTTAGACCTTTGGAGCAGGTTATCGTTACGGTCTACCACGTTTTGTCTGGAACGTTTTTAAGTTAGACCCTTGGAACGGATAATGGTTATGTTCTGACACATGCTAGATGAAGCGTTTTAATGTTAGACCTAGGAACGGTTTACGGTTACAGTTTATAACCTGTTGGCTGGAAGGTTTTAAAGTTAGACCTTTGGAATAGGTTAGGGTTACGGTCTACCATGTGTTGTCTGGAATGTTTTTAAGTTAGACCCTTGGAACGGTTAACGGTTATGGTCTAACACATGCTGGATGGAGCGTTTTAAAGTTAGACATAGGAAAGGCTTACGGTTACGGTTTACAACGTGTTGGCTGGAAAGTTTTAAAGTTGGACCTTTGGAACAGGTTACGGTTACCGTCTACCACGTATTGTCTGGAACGTTTTTAAGTTAGACCCTTGGAACGGTTAACGGTTATGGTCTAATACATGCTGGATGGAGCGTTATAAAGTTAGACCTAGGAACGGTTTACGGTTTACAATGTGTTGACTGGATTGTTTTAAAGTTAGACCTTTGGAATAGGTTAGGGTTACGGTCTACCATGTGTTGTCTGGAACGTTTTTAAGTTAGACCCTTGGAATGGTTAACGGTTATGGTCTAACACATGCTGGATGGAGCGTTTTAAAGTTAGACCTAGGAACGGTTTACGGTTTACAATGTGTTGACTGGATTGCTTTAAAGTTAGACCTTTGGAATAGGTTAGGGTTACGGTCTACCATGTGTTGTCTGGAACGTTTTTAAGTTAGACCCTTGGAACGGTTAACGGTTATGGTCTAACACATGCTGGATGGAGCGTTTTAAAGTTAGACATAGGAACGGTTTACGGTTACGGTTTACAACGTGTTGGTTGGAACGTCTTAAAATTAGACCTTTGGAAGAGGTTGTGATTACGGTCTACCACATGTTGTCTGGAATGTTTTTAAGTTAGACCCTTGGAAAGGTTAACGGTTATGATCTAACACATGCTGGATGGAGTTTTTTAAATTTCGACCTAGGAATGGCTTACGGTTACGGTTTACAACGTGTTGGCTGGAACGTTTTAAAGTTAGACATTTGGAACAGGTTACGGTTACGGTCTACCACGTGTTGTCTGGAACGTTTTTAAGTTAGACCCTTGGGACGGTTATCGGTTATGGTCTAACACATGCTGGATGGAGCGTTTTAAAGTTAGACCTAGGAAAGGCTTACGGTTACGGTTTACAACGTGTTGGCTGGAACGTTTTGAAGTTAGAACTTTGGAACAGGTTACGGTTACGGTCTACCGCGTGTTGTCTGGAACTTTTTTAAGTTAGACCCTTGGTACGGTTAACGGTTATGGTCTAACACATGCTGGATGGAGCGTTTAAAAGTTAGACCTAGGAACGGTTTACGGTTACGGTTTACAACGTGTTTGATGGAACTTTTTAAAGTTAGAACTTTGGAACAGGTTACGGTTACGGTCTACCCCGTGTTATCTGGAACGTTTTAAGTTAGACCCTTGGAACGGATAACGGTTATAGTCTAACACATGCTGGATGGAGCGTTTTAAAGTTAGACTTAGAAACGGTTTACGGAGACGGTTTAAAAAGTGTTGGCTGGAACGTTTTAAAGTTAGACCTTTGAAACGGCTTACGATTACGGTTTACAACGTGCTGGCTGGAATGTTTTAAAGTTAAACCTTTGGAACAGGTTACGGTTACCGTTTACCACGTAATGTCTGGAACGTTACAACGTGTTGGCTGGAACGTTTTAAAGTTAGACCTTTTGAACAGGTTACGGTTGCGGTCTACCACGTGTTGTCTGGAACGTTTTTAAGTTAGACCCTTGGAGCGGTTAACGATTATGGTCTAACACATGCTGGATAGAGCGTTTAAAAGTTAGACCTAGGAACGGTTTACGGTTACGGTTTACAACGTGTTGGATGGAACTTTTTAAAGTTAGAACTTTGGAACAGGTTACGGTCAAGGTCTACCACGTGTTATCTGGAACGTTTTAAGTTAGACCCTTGGAAGGGATAACGGTTATGGTCTAACACATGCTGGATGGAGCGTTTTTAAGTTAGAACAAGGAACGGTTTACGGTTACGGTTTACAACGTGTTGGCTGGAACGTTTTAAAGTTAGACCTTTGGAACAGGTTACAAAGTTACGGTCTACAAAGTGTTGGCTGGCGCTTTTTAAAGTTAGACCTTTGGAACAGGTTACTGTTACGGTCTACCACGTGTTGTCTGGAACGTTTTTAAGTTAGACCCTTGGAACGGTTAACGGTTATGGTCTAATACATGCTGGATGGAGCGTTTTAAAGTTAGACCTAGGAACGGTTTACGGTTTACAATGTGTTGACTGGATTGTTTTAAAGTTAGACCTTTGGAATAGGTTAGTGTTACGGTCTACCATGTGTTGTCTGGAACGTTTTTAAGTTAGACCCTTGGAATGGTTAACGGTTATGGTCTAATACATGCTGGATGGAGCGTTTTAAAGTTAGACCTAGGAACGGTTTACGGTTTACAATGTGTTGACTGGATTGCTTTAAAGTTAGACCTTTGGAATAGGTTAGGGTTACGGTCTACCATGTGTTGTCTGGAACGTTTTTAAGTTAGACCCTTGGAACGGTTAACGGTTATGGTCTAACACATGCTGGATGGAGCGTTTTAAAGTTAGACATAGGAACGGTTTACGGTTACGGTTTACAACGTGTTGGTTGGAACGTCTTAAAATTAGACCTTTGGAATAGGTTGTGATTACGGTCTACCACATGTTGTCTGGAATGTTTTTAAGTTAGACCCTTGGAAAGGTTAACGGTTATGATCTAACACATGCTGGATGGAGTTTTTTAAATTTCGACCTAGGAATGGCTTACGGTTACGGTTTACAACGTGTTGGCTGGAACGTTTTAAAGTTAGACATTTGGAACAGGTTACGGTTACGGTCTACCACGTGTTGTCTGGAACGTTTTTAAGTTAGACCCTTGGTACGGTTATCGGTTATTGTCTAACACATGCTGGATGGAGCGTTTTAAAGTTAGACCTAGGAAAGGCTTACGGTTACGGTTTACAACGTGTTGGCTGGAACGTTTTGAAGTTAGAACTTTGGAACAGGTTACGGTTACGGTCTACCGCGTGTTGTCTGGAACTTTTTAAAGTTAGACCCTTGGAACGGTTAACGGTTATGGTCTAACACATGCTGGATGGAGCGTTTAAAAGTTAGACATAGGAACGGTTTACGGTTACGGTTTACAACGTGTTAGATGGAACTTTTTAAAGTTAGAACTTTGGAACAGGTTACGGTTACGGTCTACCCCGTGTTATCTGGAACGTTTTAAGTTAGACCCTTGGAACGGATAACGGTTATAGTCTAACACATGCTGGATGGAGCGTTTTAAAGTTAGACTTAGAAACGGTTTACGGAGACGGTTTAAAAAGTTTTGGCTGGAACGTTTTAAAGTTAGACCTTTAAAACGGCTTACGATTACGGTTTACAACGTGCTGGCTGGAATGTTTTAAAGTTAAACCTTTGGAACAGGTTACGGTTACCGTTTACCACGTAATGTCTGGAACGTTACAACGTGTTGGCTGGAACGTTTTAAAGTTAGACCTTTTGAACAGGTTACGGTTGCGGTCTACCACGTGTTGTCTGGAACGTTTTTAAGTTAGACCCTTGGAGCGGTTAACGATTATGGTCTAACACATGCTGGATAGAGCGTTTAAAAGTTAGACCTAGGAACGGTTTACGGTTACGGTTTACAACGTGTTGGATGGAACTTTTTAAAGTTAGAACTTTGGAACAGGTTACGGTCAAGGTCTACCACGTGTTATCTGGAACGTTTTAAGTTAGACCCTTGGAAGGGATAACGGTTATGGTCTAACACATGCTGGATGGAGCGTTTTTAAGTTAGAACAAGGAACGGTTTACGGTTACGGTTTACAACGTGTTGGCTGGAACGTTTTAAAGTTAGACCTTTGGAACAGGTTACAAAGTTACGGTCTACAAAGTGTTGGCTGGCGCTTTTTAAAGTTAGACCTTTGGAACAGGTTACTGTTACGGTCTACCACGTGTTGTCTGGAACGTTTTAAGTTAGACCCCTGGAACGGTTAACGGTTATTGTCTAACAAATGCTGGATGGAGCGTTTTTAAGTTAGACCTAGGAACGGTTTACGGTTACGGTCTACAAAGTGTTGGCTGGTGCTTTTTAAAGTTAGACCTTTGGAACAGGTTACGGTTACGGTCTACCACGTGTTGTCTGGAACGTTTTAAGTTATACCCCTGGAACGGTTAACGGTTATTGTCTAACAAATGCTGGATGGAGCGTTTTTAAGTTAGAACAAGGAACGGTTTACGGTTACGGTTTACAACGTGTTGGCTGGAACGTTTTAAAGTTAGACCTTTGGAACAGGTTACGGTTACGGTCTACCACGTGTTATCTGGAACGTTTTAAGTTACACCCTTGAAACGATTAATGGTTATGGTCTAACACATGCTGGATGGAGCGTTTTATAGTTAGACATGGGAACGGTTTACGGTTACGGCTTACAACGTGTTTGCTGGAAAGTTTTAAAGTTAGACCTTTGGAAAATCTTACAGTTAGGGTCTACCACGAGTTGTCAGGAACGTTTTTAAGTTAGACCCTTGGAACGGATAATGATTATTGTCTAACACATTCTGGATGGAGCTTTTTAAAGTTAGACCTTGGAACGGTTTACGGTTACGGTCTACAAAGTGTTGGCTGGCGCTTTTTAAAGTTAGACCTTTGGAACATGTTACGGTTACGGTCTACCACGTGTTGTCTGGAACGTTTTAAGTTAGACCCCTGGAACGGTTAACGGTTATTGTCTAACAAATGCTGGATGGAGCGTTTTTAAGTTAGACCTAGGAACGGTTTACGGTTACGGTCTACAAAGTGTTGGCTGGCGCTTTTTAAAGTTAGACCTTAGGAACAGGTTACGGTTACGGTCTACCACGTGTTGTCTGGAACGTTTTAAGTTATACCCCTGGAACGGTTAACGGTTATTGTCTAACAAATGCTGGATGGAGCGTTTTTAAGTTAGAACAAGGAACGGTTTACGGTTACGGTTTACAACGTGTTGGCTGAAACGTTTTAAAGTTAGACCTTTGGAAAATCTTACGGTTACAGTCTACCACAAGTTGTCTGGAATGTTTTTAAGTTAGACCCTTGGAACGGTTAATGGTTATGGTCTAACACGTGCTGGATGGAGCATTTTAAAGTTAGACCTAGGAACGGTTTACGGTCACGGTCTACAGCGTGTTGGCTGGTGCGTTTTAAAGTTAGACCTTTGGAGCAGGTTATCGTTACGGTCTACCACGTTTTGTCTGGAACGTTTTTAAGTTAGACCCTTGGAACGGATAATGGTTATGTTCTGACACATGCTGGATGGAGCGTTTTAATGTTAGACCTAGGATCGATTTACGGTTACAGTTTAAAACCTGTTGGCTGGAACGTTTTAAAGTTAGACCTTTGGAATAGGTTAGGGTTACGGTCTACCATGTGTTGTCTGGAACGTTTTTAAGTTAGACCCTTGGAACGGTTAACGGTTATGGTCTAACACATGCTGGATGGAGCGTTTTAAAGTTAGACATAGGAACGGTTTACGGTTACGGTTTACAACGTGTTGGTTGGAACGTTTTAAAGTTAGACCTTTGGAACAGGTTGTGATTACGGTCTACCACGTGTTGTCTGGAATGTTTTTAAGTTAGACCCTTGGAACGGTTAACGGTTATGATCTAACACATGCTGGTTGTAGTTTTTTAAATTTCGACCTAGGAATGGTTTACGGTTACGGTTTACAACGTGTTGGCTGGAACTTTTTAAAGTTAAACATTTGGAACAGGTCACGGTTACGGTCTACCACGTGTTGTCTGGAACGTTTTTAAGTTAGACCCTTGGGACGGTTATCGGTTATGGTCTAACACATGCTGGATGGAGCGTTTTAAAGTTAGACCTAGGAAAGGCTTACGGTTACGGTTTACAACGTGTTGGCTGGAAAGTTTTAAGGTTAGACCTTTGGAACAGGTTACGGTTACCGTCTACCACGTATTGTCTGGAACGTTTTTAAGTTAGACCTTTGGAACGGTTAACGGTTATGGTCTAATACATGCTGGAAGGAGCGTTTTAAAGTTAGACCTATGAACGGTTTACGGTTTACAATGTGTGGGCTGGATTGTTTTAAAGTTAGAACTTTGGAACAGGTTACGGTTATGGTCTACTACGTGTTGTCTGGAGCGTTTTTAACTTAGACCCTTGGAACGGTTAACGGTTATGGTCTAACAGATGCTGGATGGAGCGTTTTAAAGTTAGACCTAGGAACGGTATACGGTTACGGTTTACAACGTGTTGTCTGGAACGTTTTAAAGTTAGACATTTGGAACAGGTTATAGTTACGGTCTACCAAGTGTTGTCTGGAACGTTTTTAAGTTAGACCGTCGGGACCGTTAACGGTTATGGTATAAAACGTGCTGGATGGAGCGTTTTAAAGTTAGACCTAGGAACGGCTTACGGTTACGGTTTACAACGTGTTGGCTGGAACGTTTTAAAGTTAGACCTTTGGAACAGGTTACGGTTATGGTCTACCACGTTTCATCTGGAACGTTTTAAGTTAGACCCTTGGAACTGTTAACGGTCATGGTCTAACACATGCTGGATGGAGCGTTTTAAAGTTAGACATAGGAACAGCTTACGGTTACGGTTTGCAACGTGTTCGCTGGAAAATTTTAAAATTAGACCTTTGGAACAAGTTACAGTTACGGTTTACAACGTGTTGTCTGGAACGTTTTTAAGTTAGACCCCTGGAACAGTTTACGGGTTTACGGTTACGGTCTATTACGGGTCGACTGGGACTTTTTGACTTTAGACCTTTGGAACGGTTTATGGTTGGCGTTGGCAATTTTAAAGAATAAATTGAAGGCTGAAAGCAGAAAAAACGTATAATAGCACGTTTAGGTTACAAGCATTATATAAATTTTCCCATTCTTAAACCCGTCCACTCCCACATTTCCCACCTTGCCTGGTATTACATGATGTTGTATATGCTTTGATTGTTTACTATTGTTTGTTGATTGTATATGAATAAATATATATTTATCTATATAAATAAAAATTGCGTAATGTACACACTATCTGTTTGTCCACCCTTCATATTAAAATGACCTTCCAATTTTTTCCAATTTTCCAATAAGTATAAGCTGCTTAAAATGTTCGACAAGTCCGTAATGCTACCAATATCTATAGAATAAGATGGTTGGTAAAAATAATCCACCTCGTTCTACTCCCCCTCCTTCACTCCTCTCTTCTGGTATTAAATGACTTTAAAAAGCGGAAAAAATAGGGACTGAGTATATTAATACCAGTTACAAAAATAAAAATTTTTTTAGCTTAGGACTAATTCTGGAAAATAAACGAAATTTTGCTGTTGTTAAGAAATTCTTGTCAGATTGGGTGCTCTCATTAAAGGTAATTAACCAAGCACAAAAGAAAAGATCCAAGCACCTTGAAAGTCATAGACAGTATTTAGATTGATTTAATATAATGTAGCGTTTGATGGTTAATTCTGAAACGTTTCACCTTTTACTGTTTCTTCCATGATTTACTAAAAATGCTCTGACCTTCAAAATTGCAAGCCTTTGGCTACGGCTTATTTACCATTTACATTTTTACCGACTTACCATAGCAAACTACAGCTTTCTCAGCTTGTTGAGTATGGTAAATGGTAGAAATTACTGTTGCGTAAGCTAGAATTGAAAAGAACTTAAAGGCTACCTTTTTTTTTTTTTTTTTGGAGTTGAGAGATCTATGCTTTTCTTTGCTTCTAGTCTAGTGAGTTGAATCTAGCTCGTTGAGCTAAAATTTGAACCCACCATATACATTCAATACCGATGGTAAGTCCTATTGTCACACACAATGGTAGCTCAAATTCCCCACGGCATAAGGTTGGAACAGACCCTCTACACTACTTTATGTGACTTTCGATAGCTTCCTAACATTAAATGATCAATAAAAACCATCAAACTAATTTTATAACGTGGCTCTTTCTAGGCACCAAGTCCCGCCACGTGGCGGCAGTGCATCGTGTCGAATTTTTTAATTTCAAAGGTGAATTTTTAAATTGTGACACTGAAATTTTAATTCAAATCCAAGGTATGTTTTTTAATTAAAGCGACATTTGTTTACAGTGATTGATATTCTGTGGCATTTTAGGCAATACTATGTCAATGGCTGAGTTTCTCTAAATATAAATTTTGTTAAAACTTGGCTAGTGTTTAAGAAACTATTAAAAACAAGTTCAATTGATTATTAAATATTCCTAATCTCTAAGAGCTTCAAAATACCAAAAAATAGACCCCTACCCTTTAAAAATCCTTAAACAATTTCCTTAACCACACTGGCTAAGAATGATCCGAAGAGACTGTGGATTTGAATGTCGTCATTTTCTTTGTTATTCTTTGTTTTCTAGTTCTGCTAGAAAAACACTTTACCCTTAGTATGACAGAATATATGTAAAGATCCCTTTAGATTTCATTTTAGATTTATTTCCCAGTCCTAGGCATAAACGAGGGATTTGCTTCAGGGGTGTCATCTAAACAGCAAAAATCATCAAAATAAAAAAATCATCTAGTTTTTGGCCTTGGTCCTTGATACACACTCCCACTGCATACTTGTCTTCCCTAGATTGTCACCTAGTTACATTGCCAAGAAGAAGACAAATTTAGCTTCCAATCAATATGCTTTGACGCAATACAAAGTTATAATTAAACCTTTATTAAGACTACCTTTATTCACATTAGGATCATGGAAAGGTTCCATCTGGTGAAATTATAGAGCTGTTTAGTGTAACGGAAAGTACTCCAGAGTTTAGGACAGTTCATATAGAGAAAAGTTTTTATTTTGGACACGGGGTATTTGACTTGACCTATTTTCTCTCGTATCTCTACTTTCTAGGGTTTTGATCTTCTCATTGAATGAAGTGAAATTTTAGTAGCTCACTTTCCAAACTAAAAATCTTTATATTAGACAAAACTGAGGAAAGTGTTGAAGAATATGCCTTACTAATAGAAATACTCACTTTTTCTGGCGATTCAAAGTTACCATTCAGTTGGCTCTGAATGAAAATTTATTTTTCCAAAGCAATGTTTTGTATAAAATATTTTTCAATAAACAATTCTAATAGAATCTTGCCTTTTTATTTTAGCTACTACGGGTCGTGGTTCGTTATTTACTAGGTTGCAGCTATAGAATAAATTTGTTTTCTTACGCACTTGAATGTGAAGACTATGTTTAAATACATCAAATAAACTATTAGTAAAGCACTCCTTTCAAAGATATTGAAAATGTATGGCCAAAACATTTTATCCCTTTGATATATTTATCATTATTATCAATCCTTATTTAGAATGGCTAGATTAATTAAAATTTGAGTGGTAAAATTGCCGAATGAGTAATCTCTATAGAAGAAAAAAAGGAAATTCAGAAAACGATACGAATACTGGCTTTGGCTATGAGGATTTAGAAAAATCTGTTCTTTAAAAAAAAAGGTTTGTTTTTGCGGTAAGATTTAATTTTAATTTAAACAATCTGCAAATTACTTGAAATAAAATTACCTATAGTTTAAATACAAATTATAAATATTGTCTTTTTTATTAACAGGCATGACTATGGTAGGGGTTGTGCACAACAGTCAAGAAACCCAAAACACATTCTTTAGTTTCTCTACTCTCCTGAAAAGTGTTCGTCGTGTCATTTAACGCATATTGAGTAGTCTTGGCTGACGCTACCACGCACTTTTTCTAAAATTAGTAATTATGGATTTTAATTGCAAACATTGTAAAATTTTTGGTGTCATGTTTAAAAGAACCAATTAGGGTTTTGAACGATCTACCAAGCGATATTTCTTCAGCCGGTGGCAAAACTGAAGAATATATAGTGTGTCTATCCCTTCAATCTAATCCCTAGCCTTAAAAAAACTTACCCTGATAGCTTCTTCCTCAGCTGCAAGGGCCTCTTCTTCTTCCTCGGCCTTCTTCTGAAGCTCATCGTAGGACATGGCAACAATGGCGAGGATTAAGTTCACCAGATAGAAGGAGCCCAAGAAAATGATGAAAATAAAGAATAACATATGCCAAGGACCAGCTGAACGAAGAATCTGCAAGGAAATGACATTTATACCTAACCTCTAAGCAAATATATATAAATATATATATATATATATATATATATATATATATATATATATATATATATATATATATATATATATATATATATATATATATATATATATATATATATATATATATATATATATATATATATATATATATATATATATATATATATATATATATATACTACTACTACTACTAACAACTCATCGCAGCACCAAGCCGCCTGAGGCCAACACAGCTACGCACGCTCCTCCTCCACCCCAATCTATTCAAAGCCTCCCTTTTTACACCCGCCCACAAAGTTCCCATATCCTTTTAATCTTTCTTTATGACGTCCTCCCACCCCAGACGGGGATGACCTGCTTTCCGTTTAGCCCTAGATAGTTGACCGAAAATAACAACCTTCGGCAATCTGTCATCCTTCATCCGCACAACCTGCCCTAACCACCTCAACCTTTCTTTCATTATAGCCCTAGAGAGCGGCATTGAATCACATTTTTCGTAAAGCCTATTGTTTGAAATACGGTCAGTCAGCCGGGTACCCAGAACAATCCTTAAGCAATTTCTCTGGAAAACATCTAGCAAATCTTCATGCACTTTTCGGAGCGTCCCTGCTACAGATCCATATTTGACCACTGTCATCACTGTAGTTTCTAAGATTCTAATCTTGGTTTGCAGACTTATCTTCCTATTCTTCCAGACTTTTTTTAACTGTGAAAAAACACCCTGAGCCTTGGCTATTCTATTTTTAACATCTTCACTGTTCCCACCATCTTTACTAATAATACTACCAAGGTAAGTGAAGCTGCCCACCTGATCAATCTTTTCATTACCCAACGTCACTTTTTCATCTTCACTTATTCCTAGCCTTAGTGACTTAGTCTTCCTAACATTAATTTTCAAACCAATACTAGCACCCTGAACTCGCAAAACCTCTAAAACTTCATTCATTTTGCTCACACTTTCATCTAGGATGCGTAAATCATCAGCATAATCTAAGTCCAGGAGACTTTTTCCTCCCCATTTGATTCCGTGGTCTCCCATTGCCTTTCCTGTGCTCCTTAAAACAAAGTCCATTAAAATAATCCATATAAAGGGGAATAGAACACAACCCTGCTTAACTCCTGATTTAATACAAAACCAGCTGCTAACCTCATTTCCTACCTTAACCGCAGCAGTGTTATTGTCGTACATAGCACTAATCACTTTAATGTACTTCTCTGGTATACCATACAAGGATAAAACCTTTACTAAAGCTCCTCTATCAACAGAATCGAACGCTTGCTCATAATCTATAAAACTGAGGACCAAAGGTGTTTGAAAACTTAGGCACTTCTCAATTATTAACCTAAGAGTTAAAATTTGGTCAACACATCTTCTACCTTTTCTAAAACCGCACTGCTCTTCTCTTAAAACTTTGTCTGCGGCATCTCTCAGTCTTATAAAGTATCATATTACTAAGCAATTTGCTACCTACAGAGACCAGACTAATGCCTCGATAATTACCACACTCACTTTTATCACCTTTCTTATAAAGTGGCTTAATTAAGGTTTTCCTAAGATCGTTAGGTACTTCCCCTTTTTCAAAAATTATATTCATAATCTTCAATAACTTATTTCTAACCTCAGAGCCACCATATTTAAGAAACTCATTTACTACCCTATCAGCACCTGGAGCCATTAAAGTGATTAGTGCTATATATATATATATATATATATATATATATATATATATATATATATATATATATATATATATATATATATATATATATATATATATATATATATATATATATATATATATATATATAATATATATATATATATATATATATATATATATATATATATATATATATATATATATATATATATATATATATAAGATACCAAGAGCTCGGGTTTTGAACAGGCCCTGGCACTTGACACGCGGCAGGGTTGTACATATTTGATTTTCGTTGTCGCTTGTATTCATACCGCAGATAATGTGACCTTCTTCTTGATGTCTTGGCTTCACCATAGGTTCGATACAGCCACCCTGGGAAAAATACGAATTCTTCCTTAAAGTTGTGTCTTATCTAGATCGTTTTTGAAGCCAGCAATGGCCTAGTTTAATTGGTATTATGATATCAATAGATTTTCAATGTTTTGAAGAAACTATAAACATGACTTTCTTTCTACAGCTGCTGGATTTCACGTCCTCCAGCGAAAAATATCTTCGCTCTGACGAAAATCAGGTTCGCTCTTGTTTCAGAATTAAAAAGCACTGATTTTTTTTGATTTTTTTTATTTAAAATACTTTCCGGGAAGATGTTAGTGAACTTGCTTCCAACCGGAGATAGTAGCCAGAATTTACATAGTGACGTAGCTTGGTCGTTTTTGCCCAACATAATTTTTAGCCTTCTCCCGGAGCCTTATCTTGATGTATTGCCCTCTAACATTAACGATGTTAAAGATGACCCTGAGTGGACGGCTAAATTTATAAAAGAATGTTTTAATGGTAAATATGTTACTCCTTCCACTAGTTCATTTAATATCCCTCCAAGTACCTTTGGTCCCAGATGGTTTATTGGTGAAGTCAAAGACGAACAATGAGCTTGTCTGCGTAACCAAAGCAAACTATTTAAACAAAGTTAGAAAAATTGCAACCGATCAAGTAGACATACGGGGCAGATAGGAACATAATCCCACTTGAAGCCTATTCCAAATTTAGCAGATATGTGACCGAAAATATCACAACCAATTGAGATGACTTGAAATAAGTCTGAAATATAATCATTCTCAGCAATTTCTGGGACTTCAGCAATTCCTGGTAGAATTTCATCTCTATTCTCCATTCACTTCCCTTTATTCCCCTCCCCTCCCTTCCATCCCCTCCTTCACTTCAAGGATTGCTTTTGGAATAAGCCTGCGATATGCGTGCTGTGGAGGGTTAACTCCCCTATTATTACAGCATTATTTTTAGTGTAGGATAAGAAATTACATTCAAATTTTTACTGGACAAAAGCAAGAGAGGTGGAGAAGGGGGCATTATGAGCACCCTCAGGAAGTTTCAAATAATGCTGGGAAATCCGGCACCCCCTTCATAGAAATGTCCCTTCTACCAAGGAAACATCCTCCATAGAAGATATCCTCCCCCTTAACCCTCGTCTGACCCCCCCTCCCAACCAGAAAAAAATCCCTTCTGAAATCGGCTGTATACTTCTCATTAACCAATCCTGAAATCGGCTGTATACTTCTCATTAACCAATATCATATGTGAACAATGGGCAAAGTTCATAACTTGCTGCCCTTCCCCCGGGAGCTGTGGGGCATTAAGTTATCCTCAAAGACATATTTATTAGATGTTTGACTATGGTGAAAAAATGGCCATCTCAGTTTTGATCGGGTGACTTCAGGAGAAAAATTATTATTGGAGGGGGCCAAGTTGCCCTCCAGTTTTTTTGGTCACTTAAAAAGGGCACTACAACTTTTAATTTCCGTTTGAATGAACCCTCTTACGATATTCTAGGACTGCTGAATTGATACGATCACCCCTGGGGGAAAAAAACAACAAATAAACACGCATCCGCATATTTATGATAATAAATCGATTGCTTGAATGGATTAAAATATGTCAGATCGAATATCGTAATTGATGCTGCTATATTTACGAAGTAAGGCATGCATAGGGACAAAATGTTTCAGTTACTTCTCTTTTTAAAATTAAAAGGTAAGGCGACAACATTCTTTCTTCTAAGGATTCGACAGAAAACAATAATTAATAAGAAACAAAGCTCCAGAGCGCCATTTCGGGAAGCATGGGGAAAATCCTCCGCCTTAATCTTAAAAAAAATGACAATAATTCAAAAAGATTTAATTATAAAAACAAATTATTCTGTTTCTTTTCAAGTAAAAATAAACGTTTTTATTCCCCTCCAGTGAAGTAACCTCGTCAAAATCCTGGAGGGAGGGCAAAGTTGGAGTCAATTTCCCCAATTCAAGTTAAAATAACAATGAAAACTAATAAATGAGCCATGTTGTAATAAAAAAGGTAAAGATAAACAAAAGAATATTGACTTGTTTCTGTTGACGCTTGATTTAATAATAATTTATTTTTTGACCCACTAACAATTATAAAAAAAAAGTGGAGTAACAAAAGAAAATAAAAAGTAAAGACATACAAAATAAAACACATGCAAAACAATATCAATATAAAAACTACAAACACAAATCAAAACAATCGCACAAGAGGATGAAAAGGACCCAACCGCTTGGAGGCCTCATCTTTTAACTTGGAGTCCAACTTTTTATATGATGTCAATATATCAGTTACATTAAACATTCGAATAATCTTACGGTTTCTATACCAACGAGGCAAATACAAAAGATATTTACAATAACGGAAATACAAAACTCTAATATCCTGCATATCATTATTGTTAAAAAGTGGGCGGAAACCTGATAGAAAAAGAATGGAATGGTCGCAATATGTAGAATAGAGTTTAGCCAATGCTTTACGAGAATGTCAGCCGTGATTTGGGACAATTTTAGCATAACCTGCTTTAAGCTTATTCTTAATATCTGCAAGTGTACTAGCACGGATAGCTGAAATAGAAGAGCAGATACTAATCCCAAGCCAAAGCGACGCAGGAGCCAGCTTAAGTGAAAAAGAACTACAACTCAAATCACTACTTGGGTTTTTAGCATTGAAAACTAAATATTCACATTTTTCAGCATTAAGCACGAGGTCAATTTTTTCCAAAAGCTTAGAAACAAACTGGGTAGACTTAGCTATGGTGAATTTTGAACGGCTAATAAGTAATAAATTATCTGCATAAGCAATATAAGATAAATTATTTAGACCCGTAAAACACGACGGAAAAATACGAGAAAGCACAGGGCATAAACAAGCATTAAAAAGGTATGGTGACAGAACCCCTCCCTGCTTAAGTCCAGACCGAATTGGAATATTACCAAAAAAGATCTCTCCTGACCGAAGTCGAACATATGAATTTGCATACCAAAAACGAAGGACACACATAACAGATGAATTCACTCCAAGCTGGGTAAGAGAATACCATAGTTGGCTGTGACAAACCGAATCAAAAGCTTTTGAAATATCTAACGCACATTAATGAACTTCAGATCCATCTTTTTGTGCTTGAATTAAGAAAGAAGTAAGAATTTGATGCGCATCTTGGCATCCTATGTTTGGTTTGCACCCAAATTGATTGGAGACATAATTAACTTTTGGAAGAATTTCAGGAAGCAGGACATATTCTAAAACTTTGCTCAGCGAACAGGCTACCGTAATGGGTCTATATGATGCGCAATTTGTTGGATCTTTCCCACGTTTAAGAATCGAAGTGACACTCCCGCACAAAAAAGAATCAGGCACTAAAGACGTACATAGACAAATTTGAAACAATAATTGCAAATGATAAATCAATTCTTTCGAATCAATATGAAGGTTAAAAACACTAATACCATCAATATCACATGATTTAGATTTTAAATTCTTAACACAACGAATCAGACGGTCAGCAGAAATGGGAGGTACAGGGCCTTGGTAAATTTTCGCAGGTAATACATAAGAACAGAGGTTAACAAACTGAGAGTGAACCGCATAATTCTTAATATTAAAAATCTTATTATAATTATTAATCCAAGAGGCATTAGGGATCCGATCGGCATTAGGAGGTGAATCAAATTTCGCAACATTAATCACTTGTTTCCACTGACTAGAGGTCTTCGGCAATTCCATACCATTGTACCTTACTTTACAAAGATAACGTTTAAACTCCAACTTCGTTTTCTGTTTAATATCAAAAAGGTGACCCCTTAAAGGGCGGCCGCACGCTACCCAAATTCTAAGCCACTATTTGGCACGATTTTTCACAATTTTTAAATCAGGGTCAGATTTCCATATTGAGCCTCTAGTCCTAAGCTTAAAACGACAAAGCGGGACAGCCACTTCTTCAGCTTTTTTCAGAAAAGAAACAATCTGGCTGTAATATATATTCAGCTGAACTCGAGCTTGTGGGGTTATAACACTGGTACAGAGTAAATTAAATGGAACTTTAATCGTAGACAGAAGAAGAGCAAGGGTAGATAGATATAGAGGCCAGTCCGCTTTATTCCAGTCTCTTTTGGTAATCCACTTTTTGTAATTAGTACATAAGTTCTGTTCAGCCCGAGTCGTAATGATGGTGACAGTGGCTGAAAGGGGCAGATGGTCATAATCACGTTCATCCTGGTCAATGTGAATATCACTAATAGAAACACCAGAAGAAACAACACAGTGATCAATATCAGACAATGAACCGCTATTATGTATGTATGAATGGGATGCATCTTTATCCCGATAGCCATTAGGTAGCGAATCCAAAAATAAATCAGTTCATGTTGAGATAGAATTTATATCACAGTTCATATCGCCTAAAAGGATCCAATCCAATCCATTACTCTCAACACTAATAAGAAGGGTCTTTAGCGATGCATATGCTTTAGTATGCTTTGTTAGAGAGGGAAATGATCTTTGGTCGCAAGGGAGGTATACATTAATAAGAACTAGGTTAGCAAGACGGATTGCAATGAAATAATCATATTCACGATAACATACAGGGGATAGCTGGAGTAGTTTATGTTTTAATATGCAGGCCAGCCCGCCTGAAGGTCTCCCAGAAGTTTTTCGGGCACTTCTAGCGAAAACCAAGTGTTCTTTACTCCTGCGAAGGGAGTTCAAACTCACCAAAGGCAAAAGATGTTCTTGTAAAAATAAAATGTCGAAATTAGATAATTTCTGGTTCAAAGAATCATTCTTATCCTTCGTTCCGTTAATGTTGAATGAGCATATAGAAAATTCGATTTTAATAGTCATTTTCTTAGCTGACTAGAACGTTTAGCTACAGCATTACGAAGGATTCGGCATTTTAGAGAAAATGAAACATGATAGCCATGACAATTAGCACATTTAGGGGTAGCCTGGCACGGGGAATCGCGTGACGATTCATGCTCTTCTGCACAGCGGGAGCAACGTTTAGGATTATTATAAGACGACTTCAGGTGATTAGGCGATTGGCAATTATAACAGCACCTCGGTGGACGCTGGAACTCATGAACACGGAAAATCTCATAACCAACTTTCACGCCAAGCTTCAGTGCATTAGCAAGAGCAATTGCATTTTCAAAAAACACTTTAGCAGCAAAAGAATTGCAAATTCGTTTTGCATCCTTAATATTGCCACAGCCAATTAGCATGCTCACGTCAAAGGCATTTGATAAACCTTTCACAATACCTATATATTCTGTTTCATTTCCTTTGACGTCACTGTTGCTCATAATAGAGGGAACAGAATCGCAAAAGTCCTTAACAGCAGTCTGATCAATCCACACCACCAATTTATCGCCGGAGGGCTTTATGCTATGAATACATTCATGACCAGGTATAAGATCAATCATTTCACGGCATTTTGCAGGATTTATTCAGGCTTATTTAGTTTGGACAAGATTTTTGGAGAATCTAACAAAAATGAAAAAATCCAAACTTTGGATGCGTTTTTTAAAGTTTTTTGAAACTCCTCTCCCTTCGAAAAAATCCCTCTGTAAATTGAGTAAATTTAGAGGTCTAGTGCCCCTTTTAATAGTAAAAAATGATTGGAGGGCAACTAAACCCCCTCCTACGCTCACCATTTCCCCAAACACATCCAATCAAAATTTTGAGATAGCCATTTTGTTCAACGTATTTGAAAGATCAGGAAATTATGTCTTTAAGAATGACAACCCTCGTCCCTCAGGGCAGGAGCTGTATTTTATGTCCTGGGTGACATATAAGGTTTTTTATAGAAAATGTGGTCATATAAACTTCCGAGGGGATCATTGGATTTGCAAACAGAAGATCCAGTGACCTTTTCAAACTGATCAGAGGGCAGCTACCCTCCCCAGCCTCTCTGACTACCCGTTTATTCACCAAAAGAATTTGATTGAAATTGTGAGGTAGCGATTTTGCTCAAAAGAGTCCAAATAATATATAACGATGCCTCTAGCTTTGACAAAACCCCCCAGTGCCCTGGGGATAGGGTTGTGAGTCATGCCCTGGAGGCATGACTCATGCCTCGTATATAATTTGGAGGGGACTCATTTGATTGGTAATCAGAAGTTATAGTGCCCTTTTTAAGAGTCAAAAGTGATTTGAGAGAAACCAGTCCCCCACCCCCCTCACGTGCATTATTTCCCCAAAGACATCCAGGCGAAATTTGAAATAGCAATTTTGTTCATTGTAGTGAAGCGTCTGGAAATTATGTCTTTGAGGACGACACCCCCACCCCCACATCTCTTAGGCCAAGGGTTGTAAGTCTTGTGGGCACCTAAGGCTTTTATAGAAAGTGTGGTCGTATATACTTCGGAGATGACTCATTGGATTGGTAATCATAATTTCTAGTGCCCTTTTTAAGAGTCAAAGTGATCAGAGGGAAACTATTCCACCTCCCACACACCGCGTTTTCCCAAAACACATCCAATATATATTTGAGACAGTTATTTTATTCAAAATAATCCATAGATCATGTAACAAGACTTTTGGGGCTGAAACAAACCACCAGATCCTGAGGGCGAGGGTTGTAAGTTATGCCAAAGGGGCATTTAAGGTTTTCATGGAAGGGATGGCTGTTTAACTTTAGAAGAGGCTCATTCGATTGAAAATTAGAAGTTCTATTTCCTTTTTAAGAGTCAAAAGTGATGGAGGGCATTTACCCTCCCCTACCGACAACCCCTATTTTCACCAAACGTATCTCATTGAAATGATGAGATAGAAATTTTGTTTAAAATAGTCCAAAGAACATATAATTGTTAAAAAGAACAATGCATCTAGGGTTGACAAAAACCCTCCAGTGCCCTGGGGATAGAGTCGTAAGTTATGCCATGAGGGTATATAAGGTTCTTATGGAATGGATGGTCGTATAAACTTCAGATGAGGCTCATTTTGATTTTAAATTGGAAGTTATACTGCCGTTTTTAAGAGTCAAAGTGATTTGAGAGGAACCAGCCCCCCCCCCCTTCACGCTCATCATTTCCCTTAACATTTCCAATCAAAATCTGGAGATTGCAATCGTAGTTGAAGGGTACGGAATTTATATCTGTGAGGAAGACCCCCCCCCCTACAGCTCTCAGGGTAAGGGATGTAAGCTATGCCCTGGGACAATATAAGACCCTTATAGAAAGGTAGTCGTATATACTTTGGAGGGGGCTAATTTTATTGGTAATCAGAAGTTCTAGTACCCTTTTTAAGAGTCAAAGTGATCAGAGTGCATCTATCCCCCACCCCACACACACACGTCGTGTGTTCCCGATAAGATAAGATAAGTTTTATTCTTCATTAAATACACATACAATATTAGATGTTATAAATCCCTCAAAGGCTCATTGGCCTGTACAAAGAGGGAAGACATATGAATTACATACTCAAGGATAAAAAACATACTCAATATGAAATACATACTCAAGGATAAAAAACAAAAGAAAATTTAAAATGATCACTTAGCCTACTCACATATGAAGGAGAAGAAAAGAAAATATAAATAAAATAGAAACTATAGAAAAAATTAGAATAAATAAACTAAATAAATTAATTATATTAAATAGACTCAAAAAAAAAAAAAAAAAAAAAAAAAAAAAAAAAAAAAAAAATTACTATAAGCGAATTCCTGTCGTCGAAACAGACTGTAATTATTAGACTGTAATAAAATGGTGCGAAAGCAATAAAATTTAACCTATCTTCATGAATGCTACTCCTTAGTGAACTATACAAGTTTCACCAATAAAAAATGATAATCATACCTGAGGCCTGGGAGTCATAGCGCAGAGAAAACCACCATAAAACAAACTAACCATTCAGGGGACATCAACTCCACAAAAAAAAAAAAAAAAAAAAAAAAAAAAAAAAAAAAAAAAAATATATGCATCCAATAGCAATTTTGAGACATTCCTTTTATTCAAAATAGTCCAAAGATCGTGTAATAAGGTTCTTGGGGTTGATACAAACCACCAGATGCTGAGGGCGAGGATTGTGAGTTATACCGATCGGGCATTTAAGGTTCTTATGGAATTGATGGTTGCATTAACTTTAGAGGTGGATAATTTTGTTTAAATTGGAAGTTCTAGTTTCATTGTAAGAGTCAAAAGTGATGGTGGTCAACTAGCCCCCCCCCCAACTACCCCTCTTTTCACCAAACGCATCTGATTGAAATTGTGTGATTGCGATTTTTTGTAAATAGTCTAAAGAAAATTTAACAATGCCTCCAGGTTGACACAACCCCTCAGAGTCCTGGGCCAAGGGCTTTAAGTTAATCCCTTGGGCTTATAAGGCCTTTTTGAAATAGGTGGTCACAGTAAATTCATACAGGTCTTATTTGATTTTAAATAGGAATTTATAGTGCCCTTTTTAAAAGTCAAAGTGATTTGAAATAAACCAGCCCCTCCCCCCACGTCCATCATTTCCCAATACAAACATCCAAATAAAGTTTTGAGACATCTTTGAAAACTTATTTTGTGTATAATTTTTTTTTTTATTAATTATGTGAGGACTTATTTAAGCGTGTATGAATATAACTTTAATGTAAACTAATAGATTAACTACTTAGCACAGAATATTACATTTTTAGTGTGGAAGTCGCTTAAGGAAAAACTTCGAAGAATAAACTCATTACAGGTGGCTCATATTAAAATTTAAAAAATTACAGAAACATTTATAAACAATTATCCATTTGTTTGCTCATATTAAAATTTAAAAAATTACAGAAACATTTATAAACAATTATCCATTTGTCGGGGGAGAGGAACAGTCCACGGGCCTCCCCTCCACATACATGCCAACCAGTCAACTCTCAAAAAATTAAACGTTTCTCTGCTGCACCTAAGCAAGTTATCTCTTTTTCTTTAAATTATCTAACCTTTTTAGAAAGCTAAAATAATTATTATTATGTCTCGCCCTTTAAGCGGTTGATAAATCGATTCGCTCTTTAATTAATATAGCGCTTAATCATAAGAATCGTCTGCAGCATTTTCTCTCTATAAATAACGGGAAAGAGAAAAATGCCTATTCTAAGGAATCCTTGTTATCTCTCCTGGGGAAATAGATTTTAGGACGAACGACAAGGGAAAGGAAAGCAACATATTTGCAACAGATCGATATTAGTTACATAAAGTTCCTTCGAAGAATGCATTTTCAAGGAAGAAAATAGAGCAAGAAGTTAATGCTAAAAATAAGAAAGAATAGACGAGTTACCAAGTCACTGAATAGAAAAGAATAGAAAAGGAGCATAAGTATAGAAAAGAAGGAGCAGTACTCAGTAGAGACCATTGCAAAATTTCGAAATGGGAGAGGAGAAATAGCATCATTTATAATTATATGAATTATACTTGTGGCCGAAAAAAATATGTCTCTCACTAAAATTGTGTTTCAACTCACAAACATGGGGATGTCGTAAGGAGAGATTTAAGGGAAATGGTAACTTCTGGGAGGGTGGAGGCTTTGAATAAATTGGGATTTGATGAGGAGTGTCAACAGCTGTGTTGATCTCGTCCGGCCTTGTGCTGCATTGAGCTTTTAGTAGTAGTAGTAGTAATGCACAATTGGAGCTATTGAGATGGAAACACTATAAAATTTTGAAAAAAAACTTTAAATAATCCTAATATACTTACTGATATATTCCTAAAAGCGTGTCACTTTACTATGCCCCTCCCCCTTATATGAAAATTTATAGCCCAAAATATATGTTTCCCATGCATGTTTCCGGTTCTTATTTTATACACGTTGTTTCTTTGCTGCTAAATCCATTAGAATAAAAGTTATGTAGCCAAGAAACAGAAAAATGCACGGAAAATATATAATTTGTGTTAGGCTATATATTTGCCTTTTAGGGGAAAGGTTGGGTATAAATTAAAGTGAAGCGCTTTTAGGAATGATATAGATAATTTCGGAGACCACGCTGCCTTTCCATGACTATAAAATAAAGTTCAAAAAAGGGATAAAATCCTTTTTAATAAACAGTGTATAGAAATTCACAAAAAACAACAGATATTTTGGTGAAATACACAGTGACCGCCATCAGTAGAAAACTAATTAAAAAAAATTAGAATCTTATGTTTTAAAAAGGAAAGTAAAGTCCATTCATGACAAAAACTCTGAATGTACAATTGCCTGCTAAAATCCAAACTTAACACGAACAGAAATTAATACTTAATTATAAAGGAGATGAAAAGCAAACAGAAATTAAATAAACAATCATAGCAAAAACATACAACAAGTAATGATATAAATGAATAAATATATCTTAAAGTGATTAATGCTTAGATTGAATATAAAAATCAAGCTTAAGACGAAAAAAATATTTTCCTATTGAAGTACGAATGAAACTTAAAACGAACAGAAATTAAACAAACAATCAATGCAAACAAACATACAATAGATATTAATGTAAATTGAAAAATAGATCTTAAAACGAGTTAAACTTAACTTGAATATGCAAATCAAGCTTGAAGCGAACAGAAATCACCACACATAAGAGTTTAGATATAAACTCCTTGTTTCACTGTTGAAGTCTAAAACCTACTGCGTCATTGGCGCTTTACTGAAAACCAATTTTATGACAAATTTCCTCTTTTGTACTTATTTCTGAAAATTAAAAATAAAATTATAGCAACATTTTGAACTGATGAGCTTTCAGCAATTAATATCATTATGCATCAAATATGCAGTTTAATTTATTAGATCTTTTTAAAGTTGTTAAAGACGAATATAGTTTCCCTACGAACAAGTGTTTGTATACTGCCTCCTTTAATAACTTTGAATAAAAATCAAAATACAACTGCTTATGGGGGGTTTAAAATAAAACTTATGATATTAAAAATATTTTCTTCTATATGTATTAAAGAATTTAAAAAAAAAAGACAATTAAAGTTAAATAAATTCTTCAACAGATGGATCTTTCAACAGTTAATATCATTATCACACACAATGGCAGGTGTGTGTGTGTGTGTGTGTGTGTGTGTGTGTGTGTGTGTGTGTGTGTGTGTGTGTGTGTGTGTGTGTGTGTGTGTGTGTGTGTGTGTGTGTGTGTGTGTGTGTGTGTGTGTGTGTGTGTGTGTGTGTGTCTGATCATAAATTCTTGAACTGATGGATCTTTCAACAATTATTATCATTATCACACACACACACACACACACACACACACACACACACACACACACACACACACACACACACACACACACACACACACACACACACACACACACACACACACACACACACACACACACACACACACACACACACACACACACACACACACACACACACACACACACACACACACACACACACACACACACACACACACACACACACACACACACACACACACACACACACACACACACACAACACACACACACACACACACACACACACACACACACACACACACACACACACACACACACACACACACACACACACACACACACACACACACACACACACACACACACACACACACACACACACACATATATATACACACACACACATACCCACACATACATTCACACACCCACTCACACCCACCCACACTCTACCACCCACCCACACACACACACACACTCACACACACACCCACACAAAAACACTCAGAAAAAAAAAAAACCCCACACACACTCACCCACACACGCCCACACAAACCCACACACACACACACACACATATACACACACATTAGTTATACGTACATTTCATACTATGGTTGCAAATGTCGCTGCAACCTAATATTGGACGAACCTTGCCCCATTTTAGCCAAAAGACAACAAAAAGTACGATAATTGTTCAAATGTAACACCATCACCGTTCTAATTCAGGAATAGTAGCTATTATTGTTTTGAAATTAAAAGCAAAAAGTAACGAAAAAAAAATCATTTTTTAGGAATTTGTCCCTTTTTTCACAATTTTCTATAATAAATCGCCTGTTTTCCATAATTTTGTAGTTAATTCTTTGCACAAGAATCTTTTTCATTTTTTCAATGAAGATATAAAAAAAGTGTTTTTTTTTTCAGAATTTAGGGGAGGCCCTTTTTTTTCTTTTTTCATTGAAAATTCCAAAAAACGGCAATTTCAAAATACAGAGAAAATTGCTTAGCTTCCCCTTTCCCCAGTGGCACTCCAATTTGTACCACCCTGTATTTTCTTTTAACTCATTTTTCTCGACTTGGCAGCTAGTATTTTATACTTTCGTCGCATAAATTTAGGGAAGTAGCTGAATTAGCGATTTAGGGAACATCAATTTAGGGAATTAGCCATTTCTCTAGACTTTCGAATGATCAATTAATTCCCACTTTTATCCCACGTGTATGCAACTCCGATGAAAGTGCAAAGATTCGACATCAAAATTCCCCTCTTCTTGCATCATCCCTCTTGTATAAATAAAATAACGTAAACGGGTGATTTGGCACGCAAAAAGTATAAAAAAATGTACTATACTTGGTAGCGTAGTTGTTACAGCACTTAGCTGTGGCAGCTTAAGTTCGAATCTTAGATAAGAAAAAATTTCCCCATAGAATAGGAAGACTAAAAAGTGGAAAATGATATATAGATTTTATTTGTAAATCCTGTTCAAAATGGACTAAAAGGTAGATATTAATTCTTTTCTCGAGCGAAAATGAATAATGAATATATTAATAATAATATAATGAATATAAGTGAAAACGAGGGGCGCAGTATCTACGTTACGTAAAGCCTAATCCGTTTTGTTCACCTCGTTTTCATTTATAGGAATAGATTCTCGAGAAAAAAATTATTTTGAATTTTTAGTTCATTTTGTAAACGAGTTTAAATTTATTTATATTTATTATTAATTGCTTGTGTTAAAAAAATATATAACATAACACCAATTCTCTTGGTCCGAAAACCTAGTAATTCTTTTCTGATTATTCAAATGAGAATATCTTTACATCTCAGCAAAGCAAAAACAAAATAATACTTACACATTGGTACAGATTTTCCCAGTAGTCCTGTGTCATTAATCGGAAGGCTGAAAGAAGCGCCCATCCAAAACTATCAAAGCTGGTGTAATTATAATTAGGATTATCGCCGTATCCTTGCAGACATGTATAGTTTTCCGGACATGGGCTGTAAGAATAAACCCATATTAGAAAAAAGATTTGATAGATGATATAACATTGACAGGTGGAAAATCTTAGATGCTCAATTTGGACTAAGGGCAATATCGTTGCCCATATTACATACTATCGTAATGACCAAAAATATTATTTAGGATTTCTTTACTTTGAACGAGCAAAGAATCCAGTTTACAGTAACTTAAGAATTTTCCGAGTCTTCAGAATTCTTCTCGGAACGAATTCACGAATTAATTCGTGATTACGATAATTCTGAAAGTGTGTATGCGATTTTAAATAAGAATCTTAATTCATTAAAAGTAAAAAATCTGAATCCGATTTCGGCAGATACGATAGTATGCAAGATGGTCAATGATGTTTCCACTTTTCAAATATTCTCCTTGGAGTCAACCAACATCTATCTAAGTCACCAAAAGAAGACCAAATTAGTAGAGTTGCTCGTCTGGATTCTATAGAAGCTATAGGAAAACATTTCTATAGAAGCTCTACACCCTTTCAAAGAGAGTGAGTATCCTCTCACATAGCCTTATGCTTCTACAATGCTCGCGTACAAACAGGTCTATAGGTCTTTAAACTCTAGGAATGACGCAATTTCAAAGTTCAATGTCTTTTTTTTTTAGTTCAAAAAACCGGTGTCTCTTCTTTTTTACTCGCCTATTATTTTTTGTATATAATCAGGTTCCATATTTGATTCTCCATCAGTTTCGAATCGTTTATATTCGATATAGCATTTTTTTTAATTACATATAAAAAATGGATAATTATAACCTTTTTCTGGTGAGTAAAAAATATTCTCATTATTAAAAATAAAATGTCATTAATTTAAGGAAGAAATTCTTTCCTTACACTAGAACTAAGGGTACTTATATACTTATAAGTCTGTTTTTTTTAGGAGCTGAAAAAACCTCTAATTCTCTTATAGGTTGAAATTTACATTGTGATTTTTTATCAATATCAATGGGTCTTTTATATGTTTTTTTTTGAAAAAAGTTATTATCTTTTAGATCGGTAATTTTGGATTATAATAAAATTTTTATTTTTTAATTTATTAATTTTTAAAAAATTTTAATTTTTTATAAATATAAGTTGTTTTTTTTATATGGATGTTTTTTAAAATAATTACAGGCCATTCTTAATTTAAGGTGTTATTTTTTTTTTATATTTTTAAAAGTTTCTATTATTGTTTTTTTTAAAAAAAATTTATTAGCTTTTATATAGGTAATTTTGGAATGATAATAATATTTTTATTTTTTATTTTATTAATTGTTAAAAAAGATTAATTTTTTATCAAGATCAGTGGTTTTTTTTTATAAAGATCAGTGTTTTTTTTTTTTGGGGTGTTTTTGAAAATAATTACAGGGCAGTCTGAAGTTATGGTGTTATTTTTTTATAAAGATCAGTGGCCTTTTTAATGATGTTTTTGAAAAAAAGTGATTAGCTTTTCGATCGGTAATTTGGGAATTATAATAAAATATTGATTTCTTTAATGTATTAACTGTTACAAAGGCTTCCTTTTTTATTACAGTGCGATTTTTTTTTTATAAAGATCATTGGTTTTTTAGGGATGTTTTTTTTGAAAATACTTAAAGGCCAGTCTGCGTTGAAGAATATCTTCCTGAAATTTAATGCCTTCAAAACCCTCACCCCCAATTTCCTCAAAAATAAAATTTGTTACCATATAGCCCTATTTAATAAATAAAATTGTGAGCTATCCGATTTATTTAACGGACCTAATTATCTCACAAGATTGATTAACTGAGCCGTTATAATTAAATTATACTCTTTTTAATTATCTAGTTATTTCTCCATTTGATTGAACTCTGATAGTTTTACTTTACTGTCATATTCACTTCTTCTCCATATTGTTTAATAATGAACGCAAATACCGCTTTTTAAGTTTGAATTTACAAATACAGTCACGGAAGCATGGACATAGGAGGGGGGAGGGTGGAGGGGGGAGGAGCAGTTTATAAAAGGTCCTCCATCCCACTATCAAAACCTATGATTTTTAAATCAAGATGTCTAACATAAACTAAATTATTTTCCAAAAACCAAAAATGCATTTTTGCTACATGCTAATTTTTTATATTTTTTTTTTAAAGTAATAATATACGTGAAAAAAACATCCTGCGGGGAAAAAAGATATATATTACCAACCATCATTAAAAAATCCCACAAGAGCGTCTGTTATCAAATTCGCTAGAAAAGTTACACACGATCATGCATCAAGCACTCAACTTATAGCGACAGAACCCTCTGACTCCTGCGTTGGCTCCATGGCAAACCCCCCTCAAGTATTACAAAGGAGTTCAGATATAGAAGGCCAGTCAGAATTTGTAAGCATATACATAATTTTTTTTCTATTCTTATTTTCAAAAAATAAGACAAAATTTTCTCAGAGTCATATCTTTTTAAAAACTTAAACTTTTTTTTTAATATATTTAATTTTATTTAATTAAACAAATTAATTATTTTTTTTTACCGATTTTAATGAATTTCTATAACAAAAAAAAAACCTAAAATCTTAAATTAAAAAAACTATTCTTGATAATTAAAAATTAATTTTAGACAAAAAAAAAAAACTAACTATACAGGTAACGCACACTTTTAGACTGGTATTTTTGCGCCTAATGCATTTGAATACATCTGCTATACTTATCAGATCTACCACCGCTTTTTAATCCGATTTTGAATTCTAAGTAGGGTCGCATGCAAATCGGTCTTTAAATGGCAAGATGTATATCTTTAATAAGCAATTTACACAGGGAAAAAAGGTTTTTTGACAATTTCCAAATATGTCATCGCAGCAATTTTAAGAAACATTATTTGGATGAAGCTGTTTATGGCCATTTCATTGAAACACTTAGGTGTTTTCAAGAAAAGAATTTGAGACTATTTGAACAGTGTTGTGAAATCCGATACCCCACCAACTCGGAAAGGGTATCAATCCACCTAGCTCGAAGTAAGCCCCCCGGTTCCCAAGGTTACTCCCTGGGAGGGGTTTGGGAGGGGGGGGGGCCAACCAACATTTTTAATTGTTGATATGGATGGAGAAAAAAGTTCTTCTCTCTCTTACCAGTATTTATTTAGCCCAGGTAGAAAAAAACCGTTGGTAAAAGACAGAGGAAGATAAGGATTATTGAGAAGGTGGCACCACCGAGCTCCGACATATGGAGTTCGTTTCCTTTAACTGAAGCCGAGGAGCAACTGCTCGTACAACATACTGCATCAGTCGAACAATGGTCAAGTTTCATCGACAGTTACAATGAAGAGGCTCAAAGAATTGAATTGGACCCATATTTTGCGTTTTTATTTTAAAAAAAAATTTGGAATAAAACCATTAATTTTTTATATCTTTCTCTTGTTCTAACTTACCCTTCTAATAATAATACATTTCACCGACAAAAAATATTTTTTTTTTTAACATGTTCAGTTGACATTATGAAAGAAATAAGGCAATGTAACTTTTTTTCTTCTTTTAATTGTTCAGGTGGTGTGACAATGACTATGAGAAATTGACAAAAGTTTATTAACTAAAAAAATAATGATTATTTTACATAAAAAATAAAAAACTTTTTTTTCTACAGATTAAAAATATAGCACCCCCAGCAGCACCATTGAGTGATGATGCAAGTATATTTACAGAACCAATTCTGTCACCACCAGCAGAGTTCAGGGATGAACCTACACTGGTTCTAGAGAATATGGAGTGGCATGAGGGATTCCTTAATGATGTTTTTGGGGAAATGGCCAGCCTGGAGGACTTAACTTGTGATATTGACATGCTTGAGGACCCAGAGTGGGAAGATAGTTTCATGCGCGAATATTTAGATGATAATGCTACATGTAAATCTGAACTGGGTCCTCATAATGAAATTCCATCAGAGGACAATGCAGCCTGGCTTGACCAATTGTCCCCAAACACCTTAGAATATGTGCTAGGGGACCTCATGTCACAACCCTACAATGTGATTGAACAAACAGGGTCAGGACATGAAAACAGTACTACGTCCTCGGACTTGCCTGATTTTTATCTGTTAGAATCTGCTCTAGGTCATTTGAAAACATACAGGGTAGATTTTAGCCTTCCCGAGGAAAACGCTGGCATTATTTTAACTGACCCCGTTAAAAATCTCCATAGTTAGATCGACAAAATTCTAGCAATTATTGAGATTCAGATCCAGTATTGGGGGGGTCAAGGGGGACTTAAAGCATAGGTGAACCAACAAGCCTATCTGCAAAAGTGGACATCCGGGGACGTTTTTTATTTTAATTTTTCGACAGGGAACCAGACTTTTTACCCAGGTCTAAACGAATTTGAAGACAACTTTTTCAACTGGGTAAATAAAATAATTTCAAATTTTGATAAATTTCGAGAGTGAGGGTTTTGGTCAAACTTTATATACATTTACAGAATTTATAATACAATAATTATATAAAACCATAACGTTATTGTCAGGGGGGCTGGCGCGGCACGAAGAAGAAAATGCAACACGTATTTGTCTGCGACCACTTGTGTTCAGAGTGTCTATTTTGACACTGGACTTCAATGCTTTCAATAAGCGTTTTTATAAGCGGACCATAGGACATTAAATGATGAGTCAACAATGAAAAATATCGACAAACTTGCTCGCAACGGCTGGAAAAATTTCAATAATTTAATTGTTTTTTGTGGATATTTAATGTAGCAGTGTTAAAATAAAGAAAGAGGATGATGATAGCCCTAAACTGTAACTCTGGGGGGGGTTTGGGTTTGCAGCAATTCCGCCCCGTGATTTGGAGCTGGGGGGAAAAAAACAAATAAACATTTAGTTCTGTATTCAGCGAGGACACCAATTGTGGACAATGTACGAAATTGTGTATGGGTTATTTACGAACCCCCAAAAGATGTAAATTCGTAGGGTAATCATGTCCCCTTGGCAGCAATCCATCGGCTCTTATGTCTAGGCAAAAAATATGTTTTCTGTGTCGCGTGCCCCGTTTGCCTTCAATCATATAAATATTAACGTACGAGGAACTATAACTTGTAACAGTGAAAAATTCACTTACATCAAAGACGTTACCTTCCGGTAGAATTCACATACACTTTGCAATTTAAAATTTTAAAAATTATATTCTGAAATCTGTATAAGTTTATTAAGACTTTGAATTTAGACTGGTTGAGCTCTCGGACACGTCAAGGCCAAATATATTCAATGACAACACACTAGTTAATTGTTAATCCACGCACACACGTCATGACGCTAACAATAAAAAACACGTAGAAGAGTTTTTTTTGACTATGGACGAGGAGGGCAGCATGGAAAAGCTATTGGTTTCTTTAATAAAAACGGCAAACAGGGCAATTTCACGATTACGTCATACTAATTATCCGATGACATTGTCGGATAAAGAGCAATTAGCGTTGGAAAAGGGACCAATTTTTTGGGTGTGTAGGGGTGCCCTTGCCCCAAAAGACGCGGTGCAGGACCACAATTACCTTATTGACCCCAATTCAACGGTAAAAATTAACTTTCGGGGGTGGGCTCATAATTCGTGTAATTTAAAAATTAAACAACAACTTTTTCTACCGGTTTTTATACATAACTCTAACTACGATCTGAAGTTTGTGCTACCTGCATTGGCACATCTTCAAAGAAATCGAACAGTGGATGATGCATGGGTGATAGACAGCTTTACGTACAAAATCATACCTAAATCCTCGGAAAAGTTGCTTGTTTTGGAATTTGTGTGGACATTTGTTGAAGCCGGTGTTGAGTACACGAATAAAATTCGCTTTTTAGATTCCTACAGATTTGTCCCCAAATCATTGAGCGAATTAATTCAGGTGCAGAAAAACGATGACGGCTGCAACGCTTTCCCCCTTCTCAAGCAACAATTTCCAAATGATTTATATGATTTGTTAACGGTCAAGGGAATATATCCTTATGACTTTTATTGTTCAATGTCGAGATTCGCCGAGGAGACTCTTCCTTGTATTGAATCGTTTTACGACAGTCTTCACGATCGGAGTTGCACCCCCGAGGAATACAGTTTTGCTAAAAAAGTTTGGGCAGAGGGCGGGTGTAAAAATGGGTTTGACTACTGCAAGCTGTATTTGTCGAGTGACGTGTTAACTTTGTTAGACATTATGTGTAAAAATACGGATAAAATCTACGAGGAGTTTAATCTTGATTTGGGGTATTATTTTTCTTCGCCTCATCTAGTGATGGACCTCATCCTGAAAATTAGTGGGGAAAAAATCGGGCTAATCATTAACATTGATCGGCACCTGTTCCTCGCGAGGTCAATGAGGGGGGGTTTTGTTGGGCATGGAGACCGTATCTTGGACACCGATCCAACAGGAGAGAAGACGGGGAAAAAATCGAATGCAGTTTTCCTCGATATGAATTCTCTCTACCCCTCAGCCAAGTCCCATTATGCACTACCTTGCTGCGACTATAAATGGCTCAATGACCCTCAAGCTCCTCATTTCCCCAACATTGGCGACGACAGTGTTGAGGAGAATGGACCGGTTGGATGGTTTTTTGAAATTGATGGAGAGATACCAGTCGAGCTTCACGATTCAGTAAAGGATTTTGTTTTCCCATGTATCAATAGACCTGTGACTAAGGACTCTTTGAGCCCTCGCAATAGGCGTTTAGTCGAGGTGGACGGATTGCATTGAGCACCTTCAAAACAAAAACTTATTGCTGACCTACTGCCGAAAAAAAACATAGATGTACACCATTTATAGTTAAAATTTATGTGCAACAAAGGTTTCAACGTAACAAAGGTTCACCGAGCACTCGAATTTAGTCAAAAACCCTATTTGAAAACGTTTGTTGACACTTTTGTCGGCAAACGTTCTGCAGCAAAGACGAAAGCTGAAAAAGAAATTTATAAACTCATTTTAAATTCAGTTTTCGGCACAATGTGTGAGAGTGTTCGTAATAGGAATCGTTGCGACTTTGTGACCGATCCAGAACAATGTGCTCGAATTATTGCCGATCCCAATTACACTTCCTTTACCATCATCCGCCCGGACATGGTACTTTTGAATAGGAAAAAAAGACGCATTGTCCTAAATAAAAATATTGCTGCAGGCAGTGCTATCTTAGAGATCTCAAAAAAGATCATGTTGGAATTCTACTACAATGTATCTAGGGTACAGTGGCCGGAAAAGGGGCAAGTAGAGGTCTGCTACGGTGACACGGATTCTCTACTGCTCAAAGTAAAAACATCAAATCTACTCGATGATTTGGCGCACGGTGAAATTATCAGCTCATGGATGTACTACACCAATTGGAATGTTGGTCCTTACCCTGAGCTAGTAAAACGTCGGGCGCCCAATCAACTTTTATTTTTTAAATCTGAAACGAGTAACGACTTGATTTCCCGTGGTATGTTTGTAGGTCCGAAGGTGTACTTTATACTGACACACGACGAGGAAATCAAGAAACGTTGCAAAGGAGTACCCACGCGCTATGTGGACAAGAATTTCGACATGGACAGTTATAGGAAGTGTATTGTTGAAAATACAATTCCACGAGCCAAATTGTTGGCAATTCGTTCATTGAACTACAGGAACTATACTGTAAATGTAGAGAAAATAGCCATGAGTACCATTTCCGACAAGGTCTATGTTTGTCAAGATGGTGTGACCATCCTCCGCCTTGGACACTATTTAACTTCAGACCGGACCGAATGTATTGCCCACCGTGAAAGTCTCGGTTTAAATAAAGTCCTGTAACTAATTTCCTAAAAAACTTTGGGGGGGGGGGGGGGCCTCGCGGCCTTTGGGGGGGGGGCCTCGCGGCCCGGGGGGGGGGGGCGGCCGCCGCCAGCGCGGGGGCGCACCGTCACCAAAGTTATCTTTTTTTTTGGACTTAGAGCAGATTTTTTTTTTTTTTTTTCAAGTGCCATCTCTAATTTAATATTTTTTTCTTTATAAAAAAAAAAAAAAAATGTGTTTTCTCTCTCTGTACATTCAATGTAAATGTTGTTGTTGTATTTTATTATTATAAATAAATTTAAAAAAAAAAATTTTTTTTTTAAAGTGCTCTATCTAATTTAATGTTTTTTTTTTTCTTTGTAAAAAAAAAAGTGTTTTTTATCTGTGTGTACCTATTTAATTGTTGTTGTTGTTGTTGTATTTTTTTTATTATGAATAAATTTAAAAAAAAAATTGTATTTTTTCAATTTTTTGTTAATTTTTTTCCTGCATATAATAAAAGAAAAAAATATGATTCTTTGTCTTTTGTCTTCTGGAAGAACAGAGTAGTAGGGGAAAAAAAAAATTATTTAGTCATTAGACAATTAGGGTCTTCAGTTAGTTTTCCAGGTGAACTGTTGAAAGGAACATGTATCAATTTAAAACACCATTCAGATTGTTTCTGTGTGGGCCCTCAATGTCGGGCAAAAAAACACTATTAACTAAAATAATTAAAAATTGTGATAAAATGTTTTCGGAAAAGCCGAAAAAAATCTACTATTGCTATAGTATTTGGCAGGAGTCATACAATAAAATAAAAGCAATTGCTGCCATGGGATCGATGATGCAGATACAGTTCATACAGGGACTTGATGTTTTCAACATTATTGAACCAAACTCTTGGCTGATCATTGACGATCTGGCTGAATCCATTGAACAATGGTCCCAGCAAATGTTGCAATTGTTCACTGTTCGCTCTCATCATGAACAGATTTCCGTTACTCTGGTTCTACACAATCTCTTTCATCAGAGCAAATGTATGCGAACACTTGCTTTGAACTGTACCTACTATATCATCTACAGAGTTGTTCGTGATTCTAGCTCGCTAATAACCCTCAATATACAAATATATTCGTAAGTTTCCAAATTTCTACTCTCGTCATGCACTCAGGCAACTAATAAACCCCGCGGCTATATCCTACTGGACATTAACCAAACTAAATCCAATGATCTACGTGTTCTTACAGATATTTTTGAGAATAAAATTACAGTATATCTCCCAGTGAAAGCTAAAAAGACCTATTAGTCACTATCATGACACTGAAGAAACTACATGAAAATAGATACTTGTTTTCAGTTCTAAGCACTTCAAAACCTCAGCTTAGAAAAGCAATACTCAAACATGGTATTGACAATGATGTCATTAATCTAATATCTGAACTTTGTTTAAATTTGACTGAGGGTAATTTTCAACTACCAGAAGTAGTTAAGCAACAGGCAAAGCAACATCGTTCCATTGTACGTACATTGGCCTCTAAAAAGAAAGGAAATAATTTTAAAAGGAAACGACTTCTTCAGACAGGCGGTAGCTTTTTCACACTTTTACTGCCAATAATTGCAGGACTTGTAAACAGTTTTCTCTAGTGAGAACGGCAAAACCCTATAAGTTGACTCGAATAGGACTCGCTCTCTCATCTGTCAAAAACTTTGAGAACAATATGAGTCAAGTCCTTTACAATGAAACTATTGATGATGATAAAAAAATGATTTTACTTCAAGATACAGTTCATCAAGTGGACAAACACTATCGATCAAAGCCCACTGCTGCTGTTGATCCCAAAAAAGACTCATCTTCTCAAGAATCAGTCGCTGCTGTTGGTGGAACACAATTAAAGACGTAGTAATTGTATTCATTTTTATTTAAAATTGTAAATATAATGCCCCTCAAATAGCTTGAAAAACTAAAACGACTCCTAATCTATCTCTTGGAAAGTGGTCAAAGTCAAGTTGAGAGCAATGGGGAAAGGATTATAAGTCAGGTTAATATATATGATATACTATAATGTATGTATAATTATTTAATTTCAGACAATTGTATATATAATAAATGATAATTATATTATGAAACTAGTAGATAAAAATATATAAATTTATTCCTTTTCAACAAAAGTCTTATTGAACCTTTGCTAATTCTAAAAAAATAAGAGGACCGTTCATCATCATCATCATCAACATTAAAATACGAACTTGAAGAAGAAGAAGATAGTAAATAAATGGTTGAAAATACTATCACACCACTTATAGCTAGACAAAAGCGAAGACGTATCAAGTCAACGTCCCCACCAGCACCACCAGCAGCAGCCCGTATACACCACGGTAGCGGACGTTACACAACGTGTTTACATTCAAAATAGCTGAAGTTCTGAAAGGTGTTTATGAAAATATTGGCGAGGCGGGGAGTTTATGTTCCCCCACAACTCTTTCCAAAGTCACGGGTGTTCGCACTAAAAGTGTACAAGACTATCTACAAAGTGAGCCAAGTTACACTCTGCATCGGAATCATAGACGTTGTTCCAATCAATGTCTACAAGCTAAATCCTTTTACCCACTGGATATAATGCAAGCAGATCTCCTGACTCTAGATGAGCTTCAAAGACATCACAATATACCGTACAAGTACATTCTACGTGCAATCAGTGTCTTTAGTCGCTATGCATATGCAAGTCCAGTGCGATCAAAGAGAGGTGTTGAAGTTGCTCAGGCCATTGAAAGTATTCTCGAAAAGGATTCATATAAAAAAATTCAAACGGATCACGGTAGTGAATTTGTTAATCCCCATGTTGCAAAAATACTAGAGAAATATAGTACACTGCTCTATCATGGTCACAGTTCTATATAGACTGCATTGGCCGAACGATTGATAAGAACTATTCGAATTTTAATTTCAATATTGTTTACATTGAAAAATAAGCCGTATTTTAGTCAGGGTCTAGAGAAAATAATGTTGATTTATAATCACCTAAATCATTGATCATTGTAAAATTCTTTTCCACCGCTCTTTCATCATGATTATCCTGACAAACTTTAACCAAGTATTATACAAGCTTAACATTACTCACTAGCCAAGAAGAAGAAGAAAAATAGATTCACGGTTTGCGGGAAGGTTCGAATTAATATAAAAACGATTAATTTTAAATGGGTACGTATTTTTTTTCCACTAAACTTTTTAAAATGGCAAAAACCATAGACACTAAACCCATAACTTATTGTCTACGAGACACCAAAGATAAAGAGTTTCTCGGCGGCTTTTATGACTATGAATTGCAAAAAGTTAAAAATGCTAGTGAAATCTATCAAATTGAAAAGATATTAAAGACACGTACTCGCGGGGGTAAGAAACAGTTACTTGTTCGCTGGCTAGGATACAACTCTGATTTTGATTCTTGGATTGGTGTTGAAGATATTGACAATGCCCAATGATTTCTATGTAACTTTCATGTCCAACGTTTCCGATCCTCTCTACAATGACTTGAATAGGACAAGAGATTTTTGGACAAAACTCTCACCCGCCATCAAATTTGACAGTGCATCTGAAGTGGCCCTTGTCGACTGTATCCTCAAAAATACCTATGACATCCTGGGAAAGGATCGCGTGTATGATATAAAAGTTATACCATTCGAGTGGACTATGAATGGGTTGGGCTATGCCGACTATGAATGTGTTGAAGCACTTAAATCTAGTGACTATCCGCATGTCGGATTGAAATACATTGAATATGATAACATGAGGGATTTGTGTCGTACAATCAATAGAAAAATCTCCTATCGTCGGACTGGTACATTCCATTTTAATTATTCAGTGGAACATGATAGGATTTACATTAGCTCACCTGTTGACACTGAAACAATTATTTTCAATGACAATTTGAGAGATGTTCTTGGCTTTAAACAGAATATGATCCATGGGGAAAATGCTGGCGCTGTTTACGGGATGGATCAAGTTATTTTTGCTGATTATCCACCTGGTTTTGCATCGGACTCTTGCATATTTCTCTACACATCCTTTGTGGAAACGTCAAGAGTCGGTAATTCAAATGTACCCCTCCTACGTGTTCTTGAACTAAAAACAACTCATGAACTTGTTCATCACTATACTATAAAGCATCTTCAGTATGTTCCTGTAAACACTTCATATTTGGAACTCTGTCAGTTAACACTAAGAAGTGATTGGGGTGATCCTCTAGCAATAACAAACGGCCTCGCAGTGATTACATGTCATTTTCGACCCATTGTCAACGACAACGGTACAATCACCTAAAAAAATGAACAATAGAAGAATTCCATTTGTCTGTCCCGATATCGACTGTTATCTTGGTGCTTTGAGTCAACGTCGAATAGGCAATGGATTTGACTATTACAACGGGCGTACTATAATGTCCGGCTATGGTCTTGGTAGCTGGTTTGCTAGGCTATTTCGTTCTGCACTACCCCTTGCCAGAAAATATCTTGTACCTGCTGCATCAAATTTTGCTGCTTCAACACTACATGACTGGGGGTCGGGAAAGAATTTCAAGGAGAGTGTTAAAGAAAATATTAGATCTTCAGCAAGAGCCGTTGGTGAACAATTAAAATCTCGACAATATGGGGAGTGATTGAAAAGGATGCTTTCGCGTCATTCACTCATCAGTCTACAGGCAGGCAGGAAGCAAAGGACATCAACAATGACTTTGAGAAATAAAAAAACGAAGGCCAATAAGCAGCAGAAGAAGAAGAAAAAGAAGAAGATTGTTAGATCAAAGAAGGATTTCTTCTCTTAAGATGACTTATCTCCCTCACAAGGAATCATATCCATCAATCAGTTCCTCATTGAATCTATTCAATGCTGAAAATGTTGATGTCAGTGTCATGTATGGCTACTATGAACAATTTCATCCCCAACAACCCCTCTCGGGAAATATACACTTTCATATATTTTCCAATGAAGACTATTTCATTGATTTTTCATCAACATTTATTGATTTAAATGTTGTGGTGAAGAAAAAGTCAGATAATACAATTCCAAATGCCGACGATGGTCTCTCCTATGAAAACTGTATTCTACACAACCTATTCAAACAAATTAATGTATTTATTAATGGTACATTGTTGAGCACCAGCAATAATTTATCCAACTATGCAAGCTACATACAATTTATGATGATGACGCCGAAGGTGTACAAGGAGATGAGAGGACAATCATTGGGCTATGAATATCGAACAGGTGTTGATACTGACGGTGAGTTGACTACAGCAGTGACCCAGGAGTATCATCTAGTTGGAAAATTAAATCATGAGATATTCAATATATCCCAATGGCTGCCTCCCAATGTCGAGATTGATATAAAGTTACAGATGGCACCATCGAATTTCATTTTTAGAAAAACACTTCCTGCAGCACCCGATGTAAATGTTATTATCACATCGGCAATTCTCCACGTCCGAAAACAACAGGTTATGAGTTCTGTTGCATTGGCAGTGGAAAAGCTAAGAGCCAATGGCAACAACATTAAACTTCTTGTCCCCCATACAATCACCAATCAACGTCACATTGCCACTGGTTCTCGTAGCTATAGCGATTCATCGTTTATCACTGGAGAAATCCCTTCAAACTTGGCTTTGGCCTTTGTGAAGAGTGGCAGCGCCGTTGGATCCTGGACTGAATCCCCCCATGATTTTAATTTTTTCGGTCTATATAGTCTTGTGTGTAAAGTGAATGTTATTCCACTGTACACTCTATCATTTGATAAAAAATACTATATAACTCTGTAAGAGTTGACCAAGCAATCCCTAGATCATGACTCTAAACTATTTGAAAATGGAATAACCGATTCAATGTTTTCAAAAAATCATGGGGTTATTGTTTTGGACTTGTCAGGCACACAGGATATGACCATAGTACGAACTGGGAATGTACGTTTAGAGTGTACATTTGCCAATGCTCTGGCTGAGAGTATCACGCTACTATCACTGAGCCAATTTGAAACCTATTGGGAAATCACACCTGACGGCAGTGCTCTACTAGACCTTGCACCATGAACACAAACCAAATAATCACTGTATTTAGTATGGATCCATACATGTCCCAATACAAGTCCTAGTGCAGACCTTCGGACTTCATTGAAAAAATTCAAAGATTTAAACATAACCTCATAATAGTTAATAGTAGTCAGTCAACTTTGAAGACCGGCCATTGGCTCTATATCTTTCAAACAGCGAAGAATATTGAATTTTTTGATCATCTTGGTATATCGTATAAATTCTACGTTCCATACATCAGCAACTTTATTGAAAGCAGTGGGAAAACCATTATTCAAAATCAACGAAGAGTACAAGATTTAACAACTAATACATGCAGCTTTCATGCACTACTCTTTTTCATGTTCAGATGTCGTGGCTACACCTACATGCAGTTTCTCAACATCTACGTTGACTTACCTCAATTGAACGACTTTCTAGTGGAGAATATACTTACAATTGTATTTAATATTTATTTTAGTGCCCTAAGAATAAATTTTTCCAAATATTTTTTTTAATTTGTTTATTAATAAAAAAAAAAATTATATAAATGATAAAAACGACTTTTCTACTCTTTAGATTTCATCCGCTACTAGGTATTTGTCAACAACAAATAGTGCAGGTAGATTATCTGAATTCACAGTGTACTGATTCTGATGTACTGCAATGTCAGGGTCACATTTTCTGCAGTAGAGTGTAACTTCACTCTTGTCATATCTCTTTGTATAGTCAATGATACTATTCGCATTCATTCTATAGAATTCACATGTTTCAATTTGCGTATTTGAAGCAATTTCACAAACAGTGTCCTCAAGTGTCGAATCACATTCTGTCACTGCTAAATAAAAATCAGTGGGCTTATAATCATAACACCCAGTGTCTTCACAACAATGACGTAGAAACCATATTCTCTTGTTGTTCCAACAGTTGAATCGTTGACCTGGTTCCTCCTCCCAGAACAATCGAAAACCACGACGATACCAATCTCGTAGCAATAAACTAAAATCACGGTTAGGATTCTTTCCAATCATACCGGGATATGTACTCTCCCACTGATTACATTTATCATAATGGCAATTGGAGCATAGGTGGCCTCTAGGATGAGAGTCACACACCTCTTCAAGACAGGAATTACAATCTTTAATTTGTACAGCATATCCTCTATGCAATTTACACGGGTTGCATAATCTACACTTTTCATCATACTCATCAATCATTGTGCAATTCTCACATGATGACCAACTGCCCAGTGAGTACATAAATAGTTGACATGTATGGAACATTTTGTCATGTGTTGACGCTCTCACTGACACAATTAAACTTCTAGATACACATCAAAAAATTGCATTTTAGATAGAGAGAGAGGGAGTGAATCATACTTTATACCCAAATTTATTATGAAAAAAAAAAAAGTCATAAATTGCTATAAACTAACTTTTAAAAGCATATCAACACTATAATTTTTCCGCGTCGTGATCAATATATTAATAAATTGTTTAAATGCATTTGGACAACGACGTATAAGCTTAATACAATATTATAATGATGGATAATCAGTTTTAATTATATCTACAATCATTCCCCGAGAAAATATCTTACTTTGAATAGACAAATCTAGAAAATCGTCATCTAGAATCAAACGTTTTTCCATAAGAATTAGATTCCTCATGATTCGATCTTTCTCTAATCTATCCATTTTTTTTTTTAGAGTCCTAACTCTCTCACAACCAACTACAGACTAATCAGAATCTCTTTTTGTACTAAAAATATACGCTAGTCTACTATAGAAAAAAAGAAAAAATAATATTGATTTAGAAACAGTTTTATTGAACATAATTACAATAATAATATTCACTGATGCATTTTGTTCTCATCAATATATTTCGATAGAACATCTAATGCTGACCGAAGTTTATTTATATGGAGAATATTTACTTTTCCAGCAAAACACAGCTGTTCCTCCTGCTGAAATTTGCTTAATGATATCACATATCTCGCATACATAGTGTCCCATTCAAGACATAGTCTACAGCCAGCAGTTATTTCCACAGCTACATTAGGTACTCGTATATCATTGCTGCTGCTGCTGTCGGTTCCATCATTAATCTCCAATAGTGTAAAAGCACCACTCATTTTTTTTTCTCCACTAATATCCTTTCAAATATAAACTATTATCTTTGAATCCAATTCTCTTACTAATATGAATTGTAAAGAAAACTATTCCTTATATTCAAATCCTAATCGCCAATCAAGTTATACACGTTCCTCTTGGCAAAGAGTGTGATGACCTGTAACTACTCGAAATTCTGAATCTCTTTGAAAAGGTGTAGAGCTTCTATAGAAGTATTACCTAGATGCGAGGGGATACTCACACTCTTTGAAAAGGTGTAGAGCTTCTATAGAAGTATTACCTAGATGCGAGGGGCTACTCACACTCTTTGAAAAGGTGTAGAGCTTCTATAGACATGTTTTCCTATAGCTTCTATAGAATCCAGACGAGCAACTCTACTCAAATTAGGCCTTCAACGGCATATAAAAAATCATAAACAATAAGTAGAACAACAGGGAAATTTTTATACAAGACAGTGGAACGCGTTCCACTGTCTTGTATAAAAATTTCCCTGTTGTTCTACTTATTGTTTATGATGGAAAGGTAGTGTGGTCTTCGTTGCTATTTATATAAAAAATCAAAGGCAAGAAACCCCTAGGACGAGATTAGCCCCCTCCTGAGTAGCTCTGTCAACTAAGCCATTCGAGGAAAATACAGCTCATTAGCCTTCACCCCATTCTATTCAAAACTATATATAGTCTTTCCTTCTCAAATCAAGTTCCGCTTCTTTCTTCTGGTCTCTTCTTTTCCCATTCAGGGCTGACCTGGTTTTTGTTTTGCTTCAGTTTAATTGTCGAAAAACATAATTTTTGGCAACCTCTAATATTTCATCCGTAAAATAAATTATAAGCTCATTGATGAAGATAGGAAAAGCAAATTAGTCAATTAACGTTAAAACTAAACTCAGTTGACATTTAACATTAATCAACGCTAAAATGTTAACTCAGTTAATTAGTTTTTACAAGGAAGACGTTTTAGATATTATCCCAACTGATACCGAAGCATATTCGAAGCTAGGCCAGTCCGATTACTCTGGTAGGCCTATTAGAAACACAGTCCATAACAGAATACTTTTCCATTTATTTAAACAGTAAAGATTTAAAACCAAATATGAAATTTAATTTTAAAATCCAAAAACAATACTCTTATATGAGCTGTGGAGCCTTTGCAACGGGCATAGCTAAGCGCTCGGGATATTGTTCTCGAATAAGCGGTACAAAATGTATGCCCAAATTTAGAACAGATTATCAGCTAAGAAGAATTTTCCAGGGAAATTTTCAGTGAAGATTGAATTATCTGGAGAGATTTTCCATGGAAGGGGGAGGTGGATTTACTGAAATTATTTGAAAAAAGATCGAAAATTAAATTTTAAAAAATCTAATGAAAATAAGGAGCAACATTAAAACTTAAAATGAACAGAAACTATTCTGCATATGAGGGAGACTGGCCCCCTCCTCAATACCGCGCTCTGTAGCCTAAGGTTTGAGTTTCTGTCCCAATTCTTAAGAACGACTCCTGAAAGGCAAGGTTTAAATAGAATAAGAAGTTTTTTTTAAAGTACTTAGAAACTTTAGCACGAAGAGTGAGAAATTGAAAAAGGAGCACCCCCCTTCCTAATTTATCGAGAAGTATCTGTTCGTTTATAGTTTTAATATTGTCCCTCATTTTCATCTGATTTTTTTTTAATTAGTTTCTAACCGTTATTATAATCCTGGGATAAAATTTCCTCCGCTGGAATTTCACCTGGAACATTTCTCTGGGAAAATTTCCTCCCCATGGAAAATTCTCTTCATGGGAAATTCCCCTTTCTGCAGATAACACCCCAAAAAATATCCCTCATATTTTCAATAACAAATAATTGACACGAACAAAGGCCAAATTGCAAAACTTACAACCCATTCTTCAGGGACTATGGGAGTCGTGTTATCCCCAAAGACACGGTTAGAGGGCCTTTCAACTATGTTGAATCAAATGACTACCTCCAAATTTTGATCGGATATCTTTGCGGAAAAGGTGTGGGAGGGGGCTTATCTGCCTTCTTAGCCTTTTGGTCACTTAAAAGGGCAGTAAAACTTTTGATTTCCTTTCGAACGAGCCGTCTCTCGATGTTCTAGGGCCATTAGTTCGACACGATCACCCTCGGGAGAAAACAAAAGGAAAAAGAAAACAACATCGATTTAACACCCATCCGTGATCTTTCTTCTAGCCAAAAATTCAAAATTCCCCATTTTTGTAGATAGGAGCTTAATACCTCTACAATTTTCATTAAGATCGCTTAAGTAGTAACCAAGGTACTATTTTGCGGAGACATATAGCAATTTCCATGTTATTTGCGTAGACATATAGCAATTACCATGTTATTTGCTGGGACATATAGCAATTTCAATGCTATTCTATAGAAGCTCTTCACCATTTCAAAGAGATTCAGAGCTTCCTCACATGGCCTTCTGGATTTGCCGGGACATATAGCAATTTCAACGTTATTCTATAGAAGCTGTGCATAACGTGTTATGCAGGACAAGTTGTTCTGACGCAATTTACTGGATTTCTAATTCATGGTATACATGTCTTTTTAGGGATAAACCCGTGTTAGAAAACCAGCGTGTCTTGTTTAGCTGTTAATATATTCAATTATTTTTTGTATATATTCAGCTTTCAGAAATAGAAGCTCACTCAATTTGCGAAAAAGGTATTCCATTTGCACAACTCTGATCTGATTGAATTGTCACCCGACAATGAGATGTAATCACTGCTAAGCCATTTGTTATTGCGAAAGGGTTTCCCAATTTACAGCTTAGTGTTAACTGACAGAGTTCCAAATACGAACATTTTGAAAAGCAGACAAAAAATTGGACATTATAATCAGAATTATTTGATTAACATTTAAAAAGGGGTAATGAGATATATGATCTGTATAATACACAAGTGATGTTTGAAAAGTATTGTCAATTTAAAATAGGATCTAACATTCCCTTCGTCCGCCCCCCATTTCTGAGGGCAGGGAAGGGAGGGGTCAATTTTGGAGGCCTGAAGGAGTTGTTAACTCAGGTAATTTGTTATAAATTTGAAAAATGCCTAACGACGAATCGGAAATGTTTGATTAACATTTGCAAAAAAAAGGGGTAATGCGATTTGCGAATTGGAGGAGATGGGGTGGTTGTTTACTGTATAATACACAAGTGATGTTTTGGAGAGTATAGTCAATTTAAAATAGTTTTAGAAATAAAAAAATTTAACAAGAAATGGTTGAAAAATGTTTTGAGGGGGATGGGATGCATGGAGGGTTGAGTTGCACGATGGGTTCAGTTAAAGGGAGTACAGTTTCATGGAGGTTTAGTTAAATGGGGATCGAGTTGCATGAGGGTTCAGTAGCACGAGGGTTCAGTAGCACGGGGGTTCAGTTGTACGGGGTTTCGGTTATACAGGGGTTCAGTTACAACATTTTTTCTGATTTTGTGTGTTTTTCGCAAGAAAATAGCTCGTCTTTAGCAAACTTAGCCATAGCTAGTTGAAACTCTGCATAAATATCTTTATTTTTTGTCTAATTGCGTAGGTACTAAAGGAACATTGAATATTTTTTCTGATTTTGTGTGTTTTCGCAAGAAAATAGCTGGTCTTTAGCAAACTTAGCCATAGCTAGTTGAAACTCTGCATAAATATCTTCATTTTTAGTCTAATTGCGTAGGTACTAAAGGAACATTGAATATTTTTTTTCTGATTTTGTGTGTTTTCGCAAGAAAATAGCTGTGCTTTAGCAAACTTAGCCATAGTTAGTTGAAACTCTGCATAAATATCTTCATTTTTAGTCCAATTGCGTAGGTACTAAAAGAACATTGAACATTTTGTTCTGATTTTTTGTGTTTTCGCAAGAAAATAGCTTGTTTTCAGCAAACTTAACCATAGCTAGTTGAAACTCTGCATAAATATTTTCATTTTTTAGTCTAATTGCGTAGGTACTAAAGGAACATTGAACATTTTTTCTGATTTTGTGTGTTTTCGCGAGAAAATAGCTGGCCTTTAGCAAACTTAGCCATAGCTAGTTGAAACTGCATAAATATCTTCATTTTTAGTCTAATTGCGTAGGTACTAAAGGAACATTGAACATTTTTTCTGATTTTGTGTGTTTTCGCAAGAAAATAGCTGGTCTTTAGCAAACTTAGTCTTAGCTAGTTGAAACTGTGCATAAATATCTTCATTTTTTAGTCTAATTGCGTAGGTACTAAAGGAAAATTGAACATTTTTTCTGATTTTGTGTGTTTTCGCAAGAAAATAGCTGGTCTTTAGCAAACTTAGCCATAGCTAGTTGAAACTCTCCATAAATATCTTCATTTTTTAGCCTAATTGCGTAGGTACTAAAGGAACATTGAACATTTTTTCTGATTTTGTGTGTTTTCGCAAGAAAATAGCTGGTCTTTAGCAAAGTTAGCCGTAGCTAGTTGAAACTCTGCATAAATATCTTAATTTTTAGCCCGGTTGCGTAGGTACGAAAGGAACATTGAAAATTTTTTCTGATTTTTTGTGTTTTCGCAAGAAAATAGCTTGTCCTCAGCAAACTTAGCCATAGATGGCTGAAACTGCACATAAATATCTTCATTTTTAGCCTAATTACGTAGGTACTAAAAGAACATTGAACATTTTTCTGATTTTGTGTGTTTTCGCAAGAAAATAGCTTGTCTTTAGCAAACTTAGCCATAGCTAGTTGAAACTCTGCATAAATATCTTCATTTTTAGTCTAATTGCGTAGGTACTAAAGGAAAATTGAACATTTTTTCTGATTTTGTGTGTTTTCGCAAGAAAATAGCTTGTCCTTAGCAAACTTAGCCTTAGCTAGTTGAAACTCTGCATAAATATCTTCATTTTTAGTCTAATTGCGTAGGTACTAAAGGAACATTGAACATTTTTTCTGATTTTGTGTGTTTTCGCAAGAAAATAGCTGGTGTTTATCAAACTTAGCCATAGCTAGTTGAAACTTTGCATAAATATCTTCATTTTTTAGCCTAATTGCGTAGGTACTAAAGGAACATTGAACATTTTTTCGGTTTTTGTGTGTTTTTTCATGAAAATACCTTGTCATTACCAAAAGTAGCCAAATCTAGTTGAAACTCTTCATAGATATCTAAATTTTAAGTATAAGTTAGTATGTACTACGGGAGCATCGAACATTGTCTTATTTTGTGATGTGTTTACGGAAGAAAATAGCTTGTCTTTAGCAAACTTAGGCATAGCTAGTTGAAACACTGCTTAAATATCTTCATTTTTAGTCTAATTGCGTATATACTAAAGGAACATCGAACATTTTTTCTGATTTTGTGTGTTTTCGCAAGAAACTACAGATAAAGTTTTAATTCAAAAGTGTGACCCTAGGATTCCACTTTTCAATCTAGAAGAGTTTAAGTGTCCTAAATTTGAAGGGGGTTATCACCGTCCCGAAGACGAGGTTAGGCTCTTCGCACAGTGGATACCTAAGAACATACCTGATCGTGATAAATCCATTAAACATGGTAAAAACTTTTCTATATCATGGGACCATCGTTTGTGGATGTTTAAGAGTGAACTCTAAGTACTATTTTTATGTAAACATTTGTTGTTGTGTTTTTTTTTTCTAAAAAAAAAATCTGTTTATGCGTTTAAGCAATAAATATCTTTAAGCTTAACCCGTCTTTATTCTTTAGAATAGTTCTATTGTAAGCAAGTAACAAGCTCTTTCCTGAAGTCACCTCTTGGATACACAATGCAGAAACTTCATTTAAGAAAACTATGACAAAAATTGTAAGTAAGTAAGTAACAAATTCTTTCTTGAAGTCACCTCTTTGATACACAATACAGAAATCTCATTAAAGAAATTATAAAAAAAAATTGTAAGTAAGTAGCAAATTCTTTCTTGAATTCACCTGCTGGATAAACAAAGACATTTCGTTCAAGAAATTATGACAAAATTCTAAGTAAGTAACAAATTCTTTATTGTTTACACGACTTAGATACACGATGTAGAAATTTAATTCAAGAAATTATGAAAAAATTCTCAGTAAATAACAATTTCTTTTTTGAAGTCAACTCTTGGATACACAATATGGAAATTTCATTCAAGAAATTATGAAAATATTTGTAAGTAAGTAACAAACTCTTTATTGATTTCACCTCTTGGATACACAATACACAATACGGAAATTTCATTTAAGAAATTATGAAAAAATTGTAAGCAAGTAACAAACTCTTTCTTGAAGTCACCTCTTGGATACACAATGCAGAAACATCATTTAAGAAATTATGAAAAAATTCTCAAATTTCTTTCTTGAAGTACACTCTTGGATACACAATATGGAAATTTCATTCAAGAAATTATGAAAATATTTGTAAGTAAGTAACAAACTCTTTATTGATTTCACCTCTTGGATACACAATACACAATACGGAAATTTCATTTAAGAAATTATGAAAAAATTGTAAGCAAGTAACAAACTCTTTCTTGAAGTCACCTCTTGGATACACAATGCAGAAACATCATTTAAAAAACTATGAAAAAATTGTAAGTAAGTAACAAATTCTTTCTTGAAGTCACCTCTTGGATACACAATACAGAAATTTCATTAAAGAAATTATGAAAAAATTGTAACTAAGTAGCAAATTCTTTCTTGAATTCACCTGCTGGATAAACAAAAAGACATTTCGTTCAAGAAATTATGACAAAATTCTAAGTAAGTAACAAACTCTTTATTGTTTTCACGAGTTAGATATACGATGTAGAAATTTAATTCAAGAAGTTATGAAAAAATTCTCAGTATACAGAAATTTCATTAAAGAAATTATCAAAAAATTGTAACTTAGTAGCAAATTCTTTCTTGAATTCACCTGCTGGATAAACAAAAAGACATTTCGTTCAAGAAATTATGACAAAATTCTAAGTAAGTAACAAACTCTTTATTGTTTTCACGAGTTAGATATACGATGTAGAAATACAATTTTCACTTAGCTACACGATGTAGAAATTTAATTCAAGAAATTATGAAAAAATTCTCAGTAAGTAACAATTTCTTTCTTGAATGTAGAAATTTAATTCAAGAACTTATGAAAATATTCTCAGTAAGTAACAATTTCTTTCTTGAAGTCAACTCTTGGATACACAATATGGAAATTTCATTCAAGAAATTATGAAAATATTTGTAAGTAAGTAACAAACTCTTTATTGATTTCACCTCTTGGATACACAATACATAATACGGTAATTTCATTTAAGAAATTATGAAAAAATTGTAAGCAAGTAACAAACTCTTTCTTGAAGTCACCTCTTGGATACACAATGCAGAAACTTCATTTAAGAAACTATGAAAAAATTGTAAGTAAGTAACAAATTCTTTCTTGAAGTCACCTCTTGGATACACAATACAGAAATTTCATTAAAGAAATTATCAAAAAATTGTAAGTAAGTAGCAAATTCTTTCTTGAATTCACCTGCTGGATAAACAAAAAGACATTTCGTTCAAGAAATTATGACAAAATTCTAAGTAAGTAGCACGTAACCTCGTCTAAATTAACCTTAAATAAATGAAATAAAGCTCTGTCGACTTTGCATGTCTCTCTCACTATGTATGCGCCGTCGCGGTGTGTAACCAATCACCAATCAAGTTATTGTATATTGAGAAACCTCCGCTGTCTCTGATTGGTCCCTAAAAATGGGTGTTGTCTAAAAAACCAGTCTGGTTGAAAACTTGGAGTTTTCGTACTGCTCACTTTTTGCAATGTGTAGGAACAAGTGGGGAATCCCCGCTCGTTTGGAAATGTGCCAAGGAAAGGCATACAAATAGCATGTAGTTTCAAAACATTTTTAATCACGTTTCTTGAATGAAGTATCTGTACTGTATATTCAAGAGGTGAAATCAATAAAGAGCTTGTAACTTACTTACAAATATTTTCATATTTTCTTGAATGAAATTTCCGTATTGTGTATCCAAGAGTTGACTTCAAGAGAGAAATTGTTACTTACTGAGAATTTTTTCATAATTTCTTGAATTAAATTTCTACATCGTGTAGCTAAGTGAAAATTGTATTTCTACATCGTATATCTAACTCGTGAAAACAATAGTTTGTTACTTACTTAGAATTTTGTCATAATTTCTTGAACGAAATGTCTTTTTGTTTATCCAGCAGGTGAATTCAAGAAAGAATTTGCTACTAAGTTACAATTTTTTGATAATTTCTTTAATGAAATTTCTGTATACTGAGAATTTTTTCATAATTTCTTGAATTAAATTTCTACATCGTATATCTAACTCGTGAAAACAATAAAGAGTTTGTTACTTACTTAGAATTTTGTCATAATTTCTTGAACGAAATGTCTTTTTGTTTATCCAGCAGGTGAATTCAAGAAAGAATTTGCTGCTTAGTTACAATTTTTTGATAATTTCTTTAATGAAATTTCTGTGTTGTGTATCCAAGAGGTGACTTCAAGAAAGAATTTGTTACTTACTTACAATTATTTCATAGTTTCTTAAATGATGTTTCTGCATTGTGTATCCAAGAGGTGACTTCAAGAAAGAGTTTGTTACTTGCTTACAATTTTTCATAATTTCTTAAATGAAATTTCCGTATTGTGTATTGTGTATCCAAGAGGTGAAATCAATAAAGAGTTTGTTACTTACTGGCAAATATTTTCATAATTTCTTGAATGAAATTTCCATAATGTGTATCCAAGAGTTGACTTCAAGAAAGAAATTGTTACTTACTGAGAGTTTTTTCATAAGTTCTTGAATTAAATTTCTACATTCAAGAAAGAAATTGTTACTTACTGAGAATTTTTTCATAATTTCTTGAATTAAATTTCTACATCGTGTAGCTAAGTGAAAATTGTATTTCTACATCGTATATCTAACTCGTGAAAACAATAAAGAGTTTGTTACTTACTTAGAATTTTGTCATAATTTCTTGAACGAAATGTCTTTTTGTTTATCCAGCAGGTGAATTCAAGAAAGAATTTGATACTAAGTTAAAATTTTTTGATAATTTCTTTAATGAAATTTCTGTATACTGAGAATTTTTTCATAATTTCTTGAATTAAATTTCTACATCGTATATCTAAGTCGTGAAAACAATAAAGAGTTTGTTACTTACTTAGAATTTTGTCATAATTTCTTGAACGAAATATCTTTTTGTTTATCCAACAGGTGAATTCAAGAAAGAATTTGCTACTTAGTTACAATTTTTTCATAATTTCTTTAATGAAATTTCTGTATTGTGTATCCAAGAGGTGACTTCAAGAAAGAATTTGTTACTTACTTACAATTTTTTCATAGTTTCTTAAATGATGTTTCTGCATTGTGTATCCAAGAGGTGACTTCAAGAAAGAGTTTGTTACTTGCTTACAATTTTTTCATAATTTCTTAAATGAAATTTCCGTATTGTGTATTGTGTATCCAAGAGGTGAAATCAATAAAGAGTTTGTTACTTACTTACAAATATTTTCATAATTTCTTGAATGAAATTTCCATATTGTGTATCCAAGAGTTGACTTCAAGAAAGAAATTGTTACTTATTGAGAATTTTTTTCATAATTTCTTGAATTCAATTTCTACATCGTGTATCTAAGTCGTGAAAACAATAATGAGTTTGTTACTTACTTAAAATTTTGTCATAATTTCTTGAACGAAATGTCTTTTTGTTTATCCAGCAGGTGAATTCAAGAAAGAATTTGCTACTTACTTACAATTTTTTTTTTTATAATTTCTTTAATGAAATTTCTGTATTGTATATCCAAGAGGTGACTTCAAGAAAGAATTTGTTACTTACTTACTTACAATTTTTGTCATAGTTTTCTTAAATGAAGTTTCTGCATTGTGTATCCAAGAGGTGACTTCAGGAAAGAGCTTGTTACTTGCTTACAATAGAACTATTCTAAAGAATAAAGACGGGTTAAGCTTAAAGATATTTATTGCTTAAACGCATAAACAGATTTTTTTTTTGAGAAAAAAAACACAACAACAAATGTTTACATAAAAATAGTACTTAGAGTTCACTCTTAAACATCCACAAACGATGGTCCCATGATATACAATAGTTCTTACCATGTCTTATGGATTTATCACGATCAGGTATGTTCTTAGGTATCCATTGCGCGAAGAACCTAACCTTGTCTCCTGGACGGTGATAACCCCCTTCAAATTTAGGACACTTAAACTCTTCTAGATTGAAAAGTGGAATCCTAGGGTCACACTTTTGAATTAAAACTTTATCTGTAGTTTCTTGCGAAAACACAAAAAATCAGAAAAAATGTTCGATGTTCCTTTAGTACCTACGCAATTAGACTAAAAATGAAGATATTTATGCAGAGTTTCAACTAGCTATGGCTAAGTTTGCTAAAGACAAGCTATTTTCTTGAGAAAACACAAAAAATAAGAAAAAATGTTCAACGTTCCTTTAATACCTTCTCAATTAGGCTAAAATAAAGATATTTATGCAGAGTTTCAACTAGCTATGGCTAGGTTTGCTAAAGACCAGCTATTTTGTTGCGAAAACACACAAAATCGGAAAAAATGTTCAATGTTCCTTTTGTACCTACGCAACTAGACTAAAAATGAAGATATTTATGCAGAGTTTCAACTAGCTATGGCTAAGTTTGCTAAAGACCAGCTATTTTCTTGTGAAAACACACAAAATCAGAAAAAATGTTCATTATTCCTTTAGTATCTACGCAATTAGACTAAAAATGAAGATATTTAAGCAGAGTTTCAACTAGCTATGGCTAAGTTTGCTAAAGACAAGCTATTTTCTTTCTAAAACACACAAAATCAGAAAAAATGTTCAATGTTCCTTTAGTACCTACGCAATTAGACTAAAAAATGAAGATATTTATGCAGAGTTTCAACTAGCTATGGCTAAGTTTGCTAAAGACCAGCTATTTTCTTGCGAAAACACACAAAATCAGAAAAAATGTTCAATGTTCCTTTAGTATCTACGCAATTAGACGAAAAATGAAGATATTTATGCAGAATTTCAACTAGCTATGGCTAAGTTTGCTAAAGACCAGCTATTTTCTTGCGAAAACACACAAAATCAGAAAAAATGTTCAATGTTTCTTTAGTACCTACGCAATTAGACTAAAAAATAAAGATATTTATGCACAGTTTCAACTAGCTAAGACTAAGTTTGCTAAAGACAAGCTATTTTCTTGCGAAAACACACAAAATCAGAAAAAATGTTCAATGTTCCTTTAGTACCTACGCAATTAGACTAAAAATGAAGATATTTATGCAGAGTTTCAACTAGCTATGGCTAAGTTTGCTAAAGACCAGCTATTTTCTTGCGAAAACGCACAAAATCAGAAAAAATGTTCAATGTTCCTTCAGTACCTACACAATTAGGCTAAAAATGAAGATATTTATGCAGAGTTTCAACTAGCTATGGCTAAGTTTGCTAAAGACCAGCTATTTTCTTGCGAAAACACACAAAAGCAGAAAAAAGGTTCAAGGTTCCTTTAGTACCTACAAAATTAGACTAAAAATGAAGATATTTATGCAGAGTTTCAATTAGCTATGGCTAAGTTTGCTAAAGACCAGCTATTTTCTTGCGAAAACACACAAAATAAGAAAAAATTTTCAATGTTCCTTTAGTAACTACGCAATTAGACTAAAAAATGAAGATATTTAAGCAGAGTTTAAACTAGCTATGGCTAAGTTTGCTAAAGACCAGCTATTTCCTTGCGAAAACACACAAAATCAGAAAAAATGTTCAATGTTCCTT